>NW_025975260.1:0-8025 GCF_021869965.1 Rhincodon typus
TGTAGGCCAATGTTTTGACTTTCTCAACAACAATTACCACTGCCTTTGTGTTCTGTGGAAGGGTCACCGGACCTGGAACTTTAACTCTGTTTTTTTGCCTCCACAGAGGCTGCCAGACCTGCTGAACTTTTCCAACAGCTTCTGTTTTCGTTACCTTTGCCTTTGCTTTGAGTTCAATGGTGAATTTGATCTTTAATCTCCCTCACCCTGTAACTCTGTCTTGACCTTTTAGCCCACATTCCTGTCTCCCCCTTTCAACAGCTTAGAACATAGAACATTACATAGAACATTACAGCGCAGTACAGGCCCTTCGGCCCTCGATATTGCGCCGACCTGTGAAACCAATCTGAAGACCATTTAACTATCGAAAACACTCACAATTTATCTTTCACTGCAATTGAGTTTAAAGGCAGGGGCACAAATTTCCAAGTATGCTTCCACCTCCTGGATGTCGTGCTGCTGTCATTCTGCTCAATTTCCTTTCCTCCCTTTCCAGGGACTTAATGTCCTTCCTATAATATGGTGTTCAGAATTCACGATGTACTCAACTGGAGCTGAAAGCACGACTTTATAGCATGACTTTCATGCTTTTTTTCTCTGATCTTCTAGTAACTGAAGCCCAGAGTCATACTGACAGTGCTTAATTATCTCAGTACTGACCGTCTGACAATGAGGCACTCCCTCAGTACTGATCCTCTGACAGTACTGCACGACTTCAGTACTGATCCTCTAATCCTGTGGCATACCCTCAATTCTGACCCTATTACATCCGGGCAATGCCTCACTCCAGATCCTCTGACAATGAGGCAATCCCTCAGAACAGATCCTCTGACAAAGAGGTCATGCCTCAGAACTGATCGACTAACAATAAGGTACTCCTTCAGTACAGACCCTTTCATAATGAGTCACTCGCTCGATCCTGACCCTCTGACAGTAATGCATTACCTCAGTGTTGACCATCTAAACTCCCTCAATTCTAATCCCTTTGCAATTAGGCAATGCCTCAGAACTGACCCGCTGACGATAAGGCATTCCCATCATTCTGACCTTCTGACAGTGCTGCATTACCTCAGTACTGATACTCTAACAGTTCTTCAATACCTCAACATTGAGCCCCTGACATTTGACACTCCCTCTATTCTTACTCCATCCCATTGAGGGACTGCCTCGGAATGGATCCTCTAACAACGAGTCACTCCCTTACAGATCACCCTTTAACAATGAGACACTGCCTCAGAACTGACCTCGTGATAATAAGGCACTCCCTCTATGCTGATCTGCTGATTACGGGGCCCTTCCTCAGTAATGATCCTGTAAACATGATGAACTTCCTCAATTCCGACCCCCTTAAATGAGGCACTAGTTCAGCTTGCAACTCTGACAATAACGCACTCCCACAGTTCTGACCGTCTGACACTGCCACAATACCTCAGTACTGACTCTCGAACCGTGTGGCACTCCCCAATTTTGACCATTGAATCAGTATTGACCCTCTGACTATAATGCACTCCACGGTTTGGACCGTCTGACAGCGGTTCACTACCTCAGAGATAACCCATTAATCATATGGTCCTCCCTCAATCCATCCCCATTACATTGAGGCACTGCCTCAGAATAGAATCTCTGACAATGAGGCACTCCCTCAGTGCTGACCCGGTAACAATCCTCAGAACAGACTGACCCCCTTACAAACAGGCACTGCCTCTGTACTGACTCGCTGACGATGAGGCCCTCCCTCAGCACTTACCCTCTGATAGTGCTGCAGTCCTCAGTATTGATCCTCTAAATGTGATCCTCTAACTTCTGATCCCATTACATTGAGGCACTGCCTGACAATCGACCCACTGACAGCATCTCATGAGGGAAATGAAGTGCAGACTGGGTGACTGCTTTGCAGAACAGCTACAGACACTCTGACAAAGAGACACTGCCTCAGAACTGACACTCTGACAATGTAGCAGTATTTCAGGGCTGACCCTCCAGTCGTGAGGTACTGCCTCAGAACTGACCCTCTGGTGGAGCTGAAGTACATCAATGCTGACTCTTCAGTCGTGAGGCTCACCCTCAATTCTGACCCCCTTACAATGAGGCACTGCTTCAGAATTGACCCACTTACAACCCCTTCAGTAGTGACCCTCTGCTAATGAGGCCCTTCATCAGAACTGATTCTTTCTCAATGGGTGACTCCTTCAAGACTGACTCTCCAGAAATGACATGATAGCCCTGCAGAGGGAGTCATTGTCAAGGAAGCACTCCCTCAATACTTGGCCTCTGACAGTTCTTCAATACCTCAATACAAACCCTCTGACTATGATGTACTCTCTTAGTAGTGACACTCTGACTGCAATACCTTACTACTGACCTTCTAATCATGTCATCCTCCCTCAATTCTAAATCCATTACATGGAGGCACTGCCTCAGAACTGACGCGCTGACAAACAAGGCATTCCCTCAACTGATCCTCTGACAGTGCGACACTACCTCAGTACTGACTCTGTGTTGTGAGGCACTTCCTTAATTCTGACCCTCTTAAAATGAGGCACTACCTCAATATTGACCCTCTGAAAAAGTGACACTGCCTCACAATTGACCTGCTGACAATGGGGCATTCCCGCAGTGCGGACGCACAGATAGAGGTTTGATATTAGGAGAGTACTGCACTGTAAACAGGTCAATATTAAGGGCATTCTCGATGGCCAAAATTCAGGGAGTGCTGCACTGTTGGTGGGCCAGTATTCAGGGAGTGCCACACTGCTTGTGGTCCGATAATAAGGGATTACTGCACTGGCAGAGAGTTCGCACCGAGGGAATGCTGCACTCTCAGATGGTCAATAATAAAGGAGTATTTCACCCTCAGAGCTTTGAAATTAGGGGAGTGCTGCACTGTGAGCAGGCAAATACTGAAAAAATGCTACGCTATCAGAGGGTCCATATTAAGGGAATGCTCCACTATCGAGGGTCAGTATTAAGGAAGTGGTGCATTTTCGGAGGGCAACTATTGATGGTGGACTGCAACTTCAGCGAGTGAGTGCTCAGGCAGAGCAGCACAGCAAAAGGTCAGTAATGAGAGAATTCTCCATTGTCAGAGGCGATTCTATGACTCCATGTTCCACTGACAATAAGGCACTTTCTCAGTAATATCCTCTGAGAACGAGGCACTCCCACTCTGCTGCAAATACCTCAGTGCCAACCCTCTTAATA
The DNA here is from genome assembly GCF_021869965.1 of Rhincodon typus. Lineage (NCBI taxonomy): Eukaryota > Metazoa > Chordata > Chondrichthyes > Orectolobiformes > Rhincodontidae > Rhincodon > Rhincodon typus. The sequence continues at coordinate 3,202 of NW_025975260.1, forward strand.
TGTGGCACTCCCTCAGTTCTAACCCATTGACCGTGACACAATGCCTGTGGACTCACTCTCCAATCAGCTGGCACTCCCTCAACTCCAACACCTACACAATGAGGCACTGCCTCCGTATTGATCCTCTGACTCCTACAGATCTGACTCACTGACAGTTCTGTATTGTTAGTGCTGACCCTTTAATCATTTCGCACTCCCTCAATTCTGACCCCATTACATTGAGGAACTGACTCAGTATTAAGCCTCTTGCAATGAGTGGTCCCCTCAGTACTGAACCTCTGACTGTGCTTCAATACCTCAAGACTGACCCTCTGTCAATAAAGCATTCCCTCAGTTCGACCTTCTGTAAGTGCTGCAATACCTCAGCACGGGTCTTGTAATCAAGTGGCACTCCTTCAATTCTAACCCCTTTAGGATGTGGCTCTGCCTCAATGTTGATCCTCTGACAATGAGGCACCCCTCAGTACTGATTGTCTAATTCTGTAGCATACCCTCAATTCTGAACACTTTACAATGAGGGGACGTTCACTGATGATTGCACAATGTTCAGAACCATTCGCACCTCCTCAGATACTGAAGCAGTCCTTGTTCAAATGCAATCAGACCTGGCTTGAGCCAAAAAGTGCAAATAACATTTGTGTCACATAATACAACCATCTCCAATAAGAGACAATCTAACCTCTGCCCCTTGGCATTCTACAGTGTTAACATCACTGAATCCCCACTATCAACATCCTGAGGGTCATCATTTACCAGAAACTCAACTGCACTCACCACATAAACACAGTGCAAGAGCAGGGCAGTAGCTGGATATACCAGAGGGAGTAATTCTCCTCCTGACTCCTCAAAGCCTGTCCACCATCTACAAGGCACAAGTCAGGAGTGTGATGGAATAGTCCCCATTTGCCTGGATGAGTGCAGACCCAACAACACAAGAAGCTTTAAACCATCTGGGACAAATCAGCACGCTTGACTGGCACTGCATCTACAAATACCCACTCCCTCTACCACTGACAGTCAGTAGCAGCAGTGTATGTTATCTACAAGATCCACTGCAGAAATTCACTAAAGATCCTCAGACAAACCCACGACAACTTCCGTCTGGAAGAACAAGGGTAGTATATTAGAAATGCCACCTTCAAGTTCAACTCCAAGCCATTCACCATCCTGACTTGGAAATACATTGAATGCAACTGTGAAGGAAGACAGTCATCCACCAATAGGGAGAAAGAGCGAGAGAAAATCTGAGAGAAATTACAAATGCAGGAGACGAACTATAATTGTAATCTTCAATTATCCTAATTAATAGCACTAGAGCAGAGAGGGGCAACCATTAGGTAATCAATGTCACTAAAACACAGGTTAACAGAAACATGTCAGTCCCGGGACAGACCGAAGAAAAATACCCTCTTCTGTAAATAATACACAAGATTTATCTGTTCCCGTGATGGCAGGCATGGTCTTGTTGAAGAAGGTTCTTTCTGAAAGATGGCTCCTTCACCACCACTCTGTACCAGCATGGGAGTGTGGGTGTGGTGGTGGGGGGAGAGGTTAATGATGATCTTCTGTTTCCTTCACTGGCTACATATTAAAAAGAATGCATCAGTTAGTCAAGTGACCAACTCCCCATGGGAATGGCCGGGAGGGTGGGTGGAAGAGGTTAAGATATAAATGTCCGTTGGGAAAACCATCCAAATTGGGGGAGTTGCGTGTGAGACTGATATTGTCAGAATGCTGTTGGGTGGGACAGAGGACGAGGAAAGATGCAGCATCCGTCTGCTCATATAGTGGGATACTGTTGCACCTGTCAGAGCAGGACATGGAGAGGAAGCAATATAATGAATGCATATGGAACTGAAACATCAAATTTCCAGGGCAACAACTGTTCCAGGACTTGATGCTATTGCCTCAACAACTGAACAGACCGGTAAATTCCAGGAGAGGTCGTCACTCGGCAGACTTTTCATCATTCAGAAGGCTAAAGACAACCTGAGCTTCTGAATCTCTCCACATTAAGACACAAGACAGGCGTGTGATGGAATATTCCCCAATTGCCTGGACAGGTGCAGCTCCAACAACACAAGAAGATCAACAAAGTTGAAGACAAAGTAGCCCAATTGATTGGCACCACATCCACAAACATTCACTCCCTCCACCACAAACACTTAGTCGCAGAAGTGTGTACTATCTACAAGGTACACTGCAGAAATTCCACCAAAAATCCTCAGACAGCACTTTCCAAACACGTGCCTACTTCATCTAGGAATACAAAGGCAGCAGATACATAGGAATACCATTCCCGACAAGATCCCCTCCAAACTTTAAATTTGTCACCATTCCCTCACTGTCGCTGGGTCAAAACCCTGGACCTCCCTTCCTAACAATATTTTCCTTACGAGCAGCACAGTGGCCACTGGTTAGCACTGCTGCCGCACAGCACCAGAGATCTGGGTTCAATTCAGTCTCAGGTGACTGTGTGTGGGGGGTTTGCACATTCTTCCCATTTCTTTGTGGGTTTCCTCCAGGTGCTCCGGGTTCCTCCAACAGACTAAAGATATGTGGATTAGGTGAATTGGACACGCTAAAATGCCCATTGTGTCCAGGGATGACTAGTTATGTGAATCATCCATGGGAAGTGCAGGGTTACAGGGGTCGGGTTGGGGTGTCATCTTCCCCTGCCTCCGCTGATTGGAGCAACAGCACGTCATTGGCGTCGCCCCGGTCCTCACGGGCGAGACTCTGTCGTTCGTAGGCGGGGCTCATGCACAGACCTTGTCATCTGATTGGTTAAACTGTCGCGCCCGCCACCTTTTGCTCCCGTGGAGTTTGGACACGGACTCGTGGTCACATGGTTCCAAGTGAATAATTAGTTGCCGAACACCTGCTCTTTCTTCGTCCATAGTTCTATACTTTTAAACTGGTCCACATCTGAGGTTGGTAGGCTGTTTCTGGGTATACCATCGTTGTTGAGCCTTGAACGAAGTCTTCCGTGAGGCTTGTTCCTCAGTCTTGGCTCTGTATGTTACCCTGTCTGTTGGGGCCATGATATGGTGGATCTCAGGGCAGGTTGAGTTGAGTTGATGAGTGGTTAAGTACGTTACAGATGAACCACCTCTCGCATAAATGTGAAGTTATCTACTTTAGGGGCAAAAACTGAATAGCCATATATTATCTGAAGGGTGACAGATTGGGAAAGGGAGGGGTGCACTGAGTCCTTAATGTCCTTGTACCTGTCGCTGAAAGCAAGTATGACCCTGACCCTGACCCTACTGCAGGTGGTGAACAAGGCAGATGGTTCGTTGGCTGCCTTATAGAGGGGATTCATGGATTGGTATTAGTGACAGTGAGTGAAAGATTTACCAGAGTGATTTCTGGGATGGTGGTATTGAGAGATGAAAGGAGACTGGATCAGTTCGGGCTGTATTCGTGGGAGTTTAAAAGAAGAACAGGCATCTGATGGAAGCCTATAAATTTAAAGAGGACTGGACAAGGCAGATGCAGTAAGGATGTCCTCACTGACTTCGGAGTTCAGAAATAGGGCTTACAGTCAAGGAGGAAAAGGTGATCATTTTGGAAATGAGGAGAAATGTCTTCACCCATACAGAGGTCAGCCTGTGAAATTCTGTCTGGGAACTGTTGAGGTCAAACCATTGACTATTTTCAAAGGGAAATTGAATATGGTGCTTAGGACTAAAGAGAATGAAGACAGTGGGTAGAAACAGCGTGAGTTCAATGATCAGCCATGATCATGTTGAAAGGTGGAACAGGCTCGAAGTGCTCACTCCTATTCTTCTATGTTTCTATGAACCAAATGAGACAAGATTGACTGGAATGACCCCAAGGGTGAGGCCTTCAGAGTTTTTAAAATTCATTTGTGATATCTGAAGATCGCTGGCTTTTCCAGGTTTATTGGCTGCCATTAGTTACCCCATGAGAAGGTGGTGTTCAGCTGCCTTCTTGAACCACTCCAGTCCTTGTGCTGACAGTTGACATACAATCATTAGAATCCATACAGTGTGGAAACAGGCCATTTGGCCCAACAAGTCCATAACGACTCCAACAAGCATTCCACAAGACGGACCTCAAACACCCACACCCTATCCCTGTAACCCTGCACTTCCCATGGATAATAGACATCACTACTCATCCCTGGACACAATGGGCAATTTAGCGTGGCCAATTCAGCTAATCCACACATTTTTAGTCTGTAGGAGGAACCCGGAGCACCTGGTGGAAGCCCACAAAGACATGGGAAGAATGTGCATCCCCCACACACAGTCACCTGAGACTGAATTGAACCCAGATCTCTGGCGCTGTGAGGCAGCAGTGCTCACCACTGGCCACTCTGCTCGTAAGGACAATATTATTAGGAAGGCACGTCCAGGGTTTTGACCCAGCGACAGTGAAGGAATGGTGACATATTTAAAGTTTGGAGGGGATCATGTAGGGAGTAGTATTCCCATGTATCTGCTACCCTTGTCCTTCCAGATGGAAGTAGGCACGTGTTTGGAAAGTGCTGTCTGAGGATTTTTGGTGGAATTTCTGCAGTGTACCTTGTAGATGGTACACACTGCTGCTACTCAGTGTTGGTGGTGGAGGGAGTGAATGTTTGTGGATGTGGTGCCAATTAAGTGGGCTGCTTTGTCCTGAACAGTGTTGAGCTTCTCGTGTTGTTGGAGCTACTCCTCTCCACGCGAGTGGGGAATATTCCATCACACGCCTTACTTGTGTCTTAATGTGGAGAGATTCAGAAGCTCAGGTTGTCTTTAGTCTTCTGAATGATGAAAAGTCTGCCGAGTGACTACCTCTCCTGGAATTTGCCGG
>NW_025975261.1:0-5497 GCF_021869965.1 Rhincodon typus
CAGCATCTGTGAAGGAAAAAACAGATGCTGCCAGACCTGCTGAGCTTTTCCAGCAACTTTGTTTTTAGGCCTAAATCCATTACAGTTCAGAAAGATGAGTGGTGATCACACAGAAAACACAAGATCTTGAGGGGACTGGATAGGGTGGATACTGAAGGATACAAGAAGACTTGTGGGAGGTACTGAAACTAGGGGACATTGGTTTAAACCAAGAGATCGCCATTTCTCTTCAAGGGTGATTTTGCTTTGGAATTCTGTTCCTGAGAAAATAGTGGAGACTGGTGCCTTAAATTTATTCACAAATGATTTTTGATATTCAACGTATTCCAGTATTATAGCGTGCAGACAGGAAAGTGGAGCTGAGACCACAACCAGAGCAGCAATGGTTTTATTGAATGGTGGATCAGGCTTGAAGGGGCTGTGGCTGCTCTTGTGTTCTTATGTCATTAAAGGACCATCAAGAAGAAGTACAAGTAGCTATTTAAAAAAACCTATGCACAGAATAAGAAATACTGAATCCCAAAATGGATCATGTTAATACCATACATTAAAGGAAAGGTAGACGATGTGCAGAGGTGATTTACTAGAATGGTCCCAAGGATGAGGAACTTCAGTTATAAGAATGGATTGAAGACATTGGGACTGTTTTCCTTGCAGAGAAGAAGGCTGAGAGGAGATCCGATAGAGGTTTTCAAAATCATGAGCAGGTTGACAGAGTAGATAGAGTGAGGCTGTGTGTACTTATAAAAGGAACAAGAACGACAATAAATGGACATATGTTTAAAGTGATGTGCAAAAGAAACAAGGATGATATGAGAAAAAAACAGATGGTTGTTAGGATATGAAATGCACTACCTGGAAATGTGGTAGAGGTAGGTTCAATTGGGCACTATGATCAGCATGGATCAACTTGGACCGAAGGGCCTGTTCCCATGCTGTATCACTCTATGACTCTATGACTCTAATTGAAGCATTCAAGAGGACATTGGATGGTTCTTTGGACAGTAATGATGTGTAGGGGTATTGGGAAAAGGCGGGAGATTGGCAATAGATAGTAGAACCAGTGCAGACACAATGAGATGAATGGCTTCCTTCTGCACAGTAGTAATTCTGTGATTCTGCGAATATTCAATGTGCAAAAGTTGTAATTTATATAGCAGATGTCTGTAGACATATTGTGATCAGTGTAGCAGCTGGAGGCTGCAAGAGAAATCCACTAACAGGCAATGAAAGCACTAGAGAGATTTCTTTTTCTTACCGAAGTCGACAAGACCAAACTATTGAGCACCTGATGGTACAGAATGTCTTAGAAAGTTTAAAGTTGAACATCAACGCAAACTTGCTCTGTCGTTTATTAATATCATCATCTACCTCAACACCATATTCCTGTGCTCTTCCCATATTCCTTGATGCTGTTGGCAACTACAAATCTATCCATTTTTATCTTAAACTGACTTAATGATTGAGTTTCCACTGCCCCCTGGGTGGAGCATTCCAAAGATTCACAACTCTCTGAGGAAAGAAGCTCTGCCATATCTCAGACCTACACGGTTGACCCCTTATTCCAGGTCCATGTCCCTTGGTTCCAGATCACCAAACATCCTTTCTGGCATCTAGCCTGTTTAGTATCTTAAGAATTCTGTCAGTTTTTAAAGACTACCTCTCATTCCCAGATCCTAATGGACATCAACACTTCCCAATCTCTCAAGGCAGTGATAATATCTTCCTTTCCAAGAGGCTGTGATCATTTGAGTCCTGGATACGCCTTTTCTTAATTGGTCTTCACTGCTGCAACATCCAAGTCTTCATATGTATCACAGCCAAGAACCGGCCATCGTCAACTACTGCCGTTCCACTCCACGTCCCACTCCACGTCCTTTAAATAAGAGAAAATGCTCTTGGAGATTAGCCCCTGAAAGCAGAGAGGGGTAAACATATTCCACTTCTGTTTCAGACATATCCAATTTATGCAAGGAGCAAGTGCTAATTACACAAACAGAAAGCTCAAACTCAGCAGGTACTTCTGAAATTAGTATTGAGTTCAAGCAGACTCTAATTTCCTGTTCCAAGGGCTTTACCTACTAATGTGGAAGTCCAAGAATTTATGGAGATGGTTCAATCCTTGTGAAGGATAGACAAGGTCTGTTTTAATGTCATGATGTACACCTAACCCTTTAAATAGAATCATACAGCACACTTCTGTTAAAAAAAAGGCTGCGGCTTTAAGCTAGAGTAAATAACGAAACAATTGCTATTGACTAATTTTGTTGACCATCCTTCTGGTAAAACTTAGAAAACTACTAATATTTACTGCTACAGTCCAAGTGAACTCTTCATTGATAGCATTTTCCAAGGGTTGCTATTATCATTCCCATGTGGATTTCTCAGTCTTTGACCTGCTGTAAGAGTCAGGTCCTAGACCCTGTGAAGTTATAGATTCATAGCTTTGTACAGTACAGAAACAGACCCTTCAGTCCAATTCATCCATGCCAACCAGGTTTCCTAAACTGAATTTGTCCCATTTGCCCACATTAGGCCCATATCCTTCTGAATCTTCTCTATCCATGTACCAGTCCAAATTACTTTTAAATGTTTAATTGTACCCACCACTACCACTTATTCTGACAGCTCATTCCACATACAAACCACCCTCTGCATAAAAAGTTGTCCCTCAGGTCACTTTTAAATCTTTTCCCACTCTCCTTAAATCTATGCTCTCTAGTTTTGGAATTCCCTAACTTAGGAAAAAGACCTTGGCAATTCACTTTATCTGTGCCCCTTATGATTTTATAAGATCATCCCTCACCCACTGAGGCTCCAGAGAAACAGTCCCAGCCTACCAGCCGCTCCTTATAACTCAAACCCCAAATCTCATGGCATGAGGTGAAACCTGGGCGAGGAAACCAGCTGCTGATTACTGTGTACGACAGCAACTCAGCTGATATATCAGTACTTCACCATGTTGAACAACACTCAGAGGAAGCATTGAGGATGGCAAGGGCACAAAATGTAGTTTGGGTGGGGGATTCCAACATCCACCACGTAGAGTGGCTTGGCAGCAGCACTACTGATCGAGTTGGTCAGGTCCTAAAGGACATTGCTGCTAGATGGTCTGCAGCAGGTGGTGAGGGAACCAACAACAGGGAAAAACACACTCGACCTCATCTTCACCAATCTGCCAGCTGCAGATGTATCTGTCTGTGACAATATCAGTAAGAGTGACCACTGCACAGTCCTTGTGGAGTCCAGGTACTGTCTTCATGATGGAGACTACATTCTTTTGTGTGGTGTGGCTAAATGATTTTGAACAGATATAGCAGCCAAGATGTGGCACCTATGAGATTCTGCAGGCCATCATCAGAAGCAGAACTTTACTCAAATCTGCAACCTCATGGTCCAGCACATCCTCCACTCAACCATTACCTTCAAGCCAGATGATCAACCTTGGTTCATTGGAGAGTGCAAGAGGGCATGCCAGGAGCAGCACCAAGTATATCAAAAAATGAAATGTCAACCTGGTGAAGATACCAAACAGGCCTTCTTACCTGACGAACAGTATAAGCAGCAAGTGACAGACAGAGTTAAGTGATTCCACAACCAATGGATCAGGTCTAAACTCTGTAGTCCTCCTACATCCAGTCATGAGTGGTAATAGACAATTAAACAACTCACTGGAGCAGGAGCCTCCACAATATCCCCATCTTCAATAATGGGTGAGTACAGCACATCAGTGCAAAAGGTAAGGCTGCAACAATCTTCATTAGAAGTGCCAAGTGGATGATCCATTTTGACTTCTTCCGACGTCCCCAGCATCATAGATGTCAGTCTTCAGCCAATTTGTTTTGATCCATGTGATATCAAGAAAGGGCTGGAGGCACTGAATACTGCAAAAGCTATCAACTCTGATATTTTTCTCGCAATAGTACTGAAGATTTTATTAAACGCTATGCATTCATCATGAAACATCCCCACGTATTTCTTTCATTCATGGATATGGATGTCGCTGCCTAAGCCTGCTTTTATTGACTGTCCCTAATTGCCCAGATGATGGTTAAGAGTTAACCACATTCATAGGATCCCTAGGGTGAGGAAGCAGGCCCTTCAGCCCATTGAGTCGACACCAACTCCCTGAAGAGCATCCCTGCATTTCCCCTGGCTAGTCCATCTAGTCTGCACATCCATGGACACTACAGGCAATTTAACATGGCCAATCCACCTAATCTATACATCTTTGGGAGGAAACCCACATAGACACAGGGAAAATGTGCAAACTCCTACAGACAGTCGCCCAAAGTTTGAATCAAACCTGGTCCCTTGCAACGTGAGGCAGCAGAGCTAACCACTGATCTACCACACCGCAGCTTGCTGTAGGTCTGCAGTCACATGCAGGTCAGACCAGGTAAGCATAGCAGTTTCCTTCCATAAAGAATATTAGTGAACTAGATGGGTTTTTGCAACAATCATGGTCATCTTTAGACTCTTAATTCCAAGTTATTATTGCATTCAACTTCTCCCATTGTCTATGACGAGATTCAAACCTAGATCTCAAGAACATTACCGGGTTTTCTGGATTAATAGTCTAGCAATACCACTATGCCTCCCCTCATTTCTGGCTTTAGAATGATGGGAAGTTCATTGCTGAAGCAATTGATGATTGTTGGGTCAGACTCATTGAACCAAGATGATTGACCTCAAGCAAACTCAACCATCTTCTTCTGCGAGGTATGACTCCAATCAGCAGAGAGTTATCTGCTGATTCCCATTGACTTCAGCTGCAGAAGGGCTTGGGTCATGACATTAGCAATCTAAGCATGCACGGCAGCAAACTGGGAATCAGACTTCTGTGTAAGCTTCCATTTGTAGCATCAGACAATGAGTGGCTCCTCCCTATACTGCAAAGCAAGCTGAATCATGGGTCATCATGGTTGGGTAGGCAGTGCTGTTATAAAAATGGCTGTCACTACCACATCGGAAAGGTTGAGCTCCAAGATCTGTGCAAAGTCCTATGCTGTTTTGCTGATGTATACTCTTCTGCTGTGACAGCAGCCTTTTTGACAGGTCAGCCTTTTTTTTTATTAATTCACAGGATGGAGATGCCACTGGCTGCATTGGCATTTATTGTTTATCCCCAATTGCCTTGACAGGTGGGTGGTAAGCTGCCTTCTCAAATTGCTGCTGTCCTTGTGATTCAAGAATTTCCATAGTGCTATTAGAGATGGAATTCCAGGATTTTGACCAGCAGTAATGAAGGAATGGCGATATATTTCCAGGTCAGGAAAGTGAGTGGCTTGAAAGGGAACTTGCAGGGAATGGTTTTCCCATGTACCTGTTGCCCTTGCCCTTCTAGATGGAAGCGGTCATGGGTTTGGAAGGTGCTGTCTAAGGAACTTTCTGAATTTCTGTATGAGGCCCACATCTCAGATGTTCTCGTTTTTCAAGGACCACAACTTCCACCCCACTCCCCCCCCCCCCCCCCCCCCCCCCCCCCCCCCCCCCA
>NW_025975261.1:5597-8025 GCF_021869965.1 Rhincodon typus
TGTCTCCCACATATCCCGCAACTCATCCCTCACACCTCCTCCCTGCAATAACAACCAAATCAGAATCTCCCTCGTCCTCACGTACCACCCCACCAACCTCTGGATCCAACGCATCATCCTCTGACACTTCTGCCGTTTGCAATCTGACCCCACCACCAAGGACATCTTTCCCTCCCCACCCTTATCTGCTTTCCGGAGGGACCACTCTCTCCGTGACTCCCTTGTCCACTCCACACTCCCCTCCAGCCCCACCACACCCAGCACTTTTCCCTGCAACCGCAGAAAGTGCTACATCTGTCCCAACACCTCCCCCCTCGCCCCCATCCCAGGCCCTAAGAAGACTTTCCACATCAAGCACATCTGCACATCAAGCACAGTTCACCTGCACATCTGCTAATGTGGTATACTGCATCCGCTGTTCCCGTTGTGGCCTCCTCTACATCGGGGGAAACCAAGCAGAGGCTTGGGGACCGCTTTGCAGAACACCTACACTCAGTTTGCACTAAACAACTGCACCTCCCAGTCGTGAACCATTTCAACTCGCCCTCCCATTCCTCAGACGACATGTCCATCCTGGGCCTCCTGCAGTGCCACAACGATGCCACCTGAAGGTTGCAGGAACAGCTCCTCATATTCCGCTTGGGAACCCTGTAGCCCAATGGTATCAATGTGGACTCCACAAGCTTCAAAATCTCCCATCCCCCTACTGCATCCCAGAACCAGCCCAGCTTGTCCCTGCCTCCATAACGTGCCATTCCTCCCACCTCAAGCCCCACCCCCATCTCCTACCTACTAACCTCATCCCGCCCCCTTGACCTGTCCGTCCTCCCTGGACTAACCTACTTCCTCCCTGGACTGACCTATCTCCTCCCTAACTCCCCACCTACACTCACCTTTACTGGCTCCATCTCTGCCTCTTTGACCTGTTTGTCTCCTCCCCACCTATCTTCTCCTCTATCCATCTTCTATCCGCCTCCCCCTCTCTCCCTATTTATTTCAGAACCCCCTTCCCCTCCCCCATTTCTGAAGAAGGGCCTAGGCCTGAAACGTCAGCCTTCCTGCTCCTCTGATGCTGCTTGGCCTGCTGTGTTCATCCAGCTCTACACCTTGTTATTCCAGATTCTCCAGCATCTGCAGTTCCTACTATTGCTGTACCAATGATGTTCCCTGCACCATACCATCAGAAGTGGAAATGTCTGCACAATGTTCAGACCTCCTCAGATACTGAAGCAGCCTGTGTCCATTTGTACCAAGATCTGGACAATATCCAGCCTTGGGCTGATACATAGCAAGTAACATTTGTTCCACACAAGTGGTAGGCAATAATCATCTCCAATGAGAGAGAACCTAGCCATTGTAACTTGATGTTCAATGGCATTACCATTGCTGATTCCCCACTATCAATATCTGGTGGATTAACCATTGATCAGAACTGAACTGGATTAGCCATCTAAATTCTGCAACTACAAAAGTGGGTCAGAGGCTGGAAATTCTGCAGTGAGTTAGTCACCTCCTGTCTTCCAAAAGCCTGTCCATCATCTACAACAAGTCAGGAATGTGATGGAATACTCCCCACTTGCCTGGATGGGTGCAGCTTCAGCAACACTCAAGGAGCTCAACACCTTTAGGACAGATGAATCCACTTGATTGGCCTTCACTATCCCTACCTTCACTATTCACTTGTACAGTTTCAGCGGTGTGCACCATTTACAGGATGCAACACATAACTCATCAAGACTCCTTCCACAGCCCCTTCCAAACCTGCATCATCTATCAACCGGGACAACAGGTTTCAGCAGATGTATGTGTACTTGCATCCCTCCAAGTCACACACCATCCTAACTAACTATATTGATGTTCCTTTGCTGCTTTTGGGTCAAAATCCTGGAACTCCATCCTGGAAAGCACTACGTGCATTCATATCTCAATGACTACAGCTGTTCAAAACAGTACCCTGCCATCACCTTTACCAGATCAATTAGGGATGGGCAGCAAATGCTGGGCTTACTAGCAATACTCACATTCCCTTGAACAAAAGAAAATCAGCCTTCTATCATTTCAGGCAATATCTGTGAAGGAAAAGACAGAGTTAACATTTTGGGTCTGGGCCCAAAACATTAACTCTGTTTTTTCCTTCACAGATGCTGCCAGACCTGCTGAGCTTTTCCAGCAATTTTGTTTCTGTTCCTGATTTACAGCATCCGCAGTTCTTTCGGTTTCTATCATTTCAGGCTTTGTTACAATTGCATGACAATTAAAGAATGCATTGTAGAACGCCAGGCATATGCAACTTCTATTTCTGTCTCTTTGGTTGAGTAGTTTGCCAGCAGCAGAGAACTACAGAGACAGGTACAAGGAACACAGCCAATGCTTGAGATAATAAGGTGTAGAGCTGGATGAACACAGCAGGCCAAGCAGCATCATAGGA
>NW_025975262.1:0-8024 GCF_021869965.1 Rhincodon typus
TCTCCTAATAGTAACAAATAACTATCTTACAATTAATACATCTTTTTCTACAACTTGTACTTTTTCAATTACTCATTGTTGTATAATAATTCAAGCTAAATAAAAAAAGTTTTAATTAAGAAAACATGAATTGTGACACGTAATCTACTGAATGGGTAATTTGTTGGAAACAGAGAATTAGACACTACCTATACTATTATAAGTGCATTTGGTTCAGGGATTTCCCAACAGTGTGTAACACATCCTTACATGTAAATCATTGGTGGTCTTAAACAAACTGACAGTTCATCAGTTTGAATTCTCAACGTAGAAAGTACAAAAATACTTACAACCATTAGAGTAGGCAGATAGGTGGCAGATGAAGTGCAATGCAGCGAAGTGTGAGGAGATACATTTGAGCACATAAAAAATGGAGGGACAGTATAAGATAAAGGGTACTATTCCAAAAGGTGTGCAGGAACTGCAAGAACTGGGTGTGTGTGCGCAAGTCATTAAAAGTGGCAGGACAAGTGGAGGGAGCTGTTAAAAAAACATATAGTATTCTGGCTTCATTAATAGGGGTGTGGAGTACAAGAGCAAAAAAGTTATCCTGAACTTTTAAAGGACATTAGTTAGAACACTGCTGGAGTTTATGTACAATTCTGGGTACCACACTTTAGGAAAAATATCAACACATTGAAAAGAGGGCAGAAGAGGTTTACTAGAATGGTTCCAGGATGAGAACCTTTAGTCATGATGATAGATTGGGCTGTTTTCCTTGAAGACAAGAAAGCTAAGAGGAGATCTGATAGAAGATTTTAAAATCAAGAAAGATTTGGACAGAGTAGATATGGAGAAAGTGTTCCTGTTCATAAGAGGATTGAGAACCAGGGGCACAGATTTCATGTGTTTTGCCAAAGAAGCAAATGTAAAGTGAGAAAGAACTGTTTCACACAGTGGGTACTTGGGGTCTTGAATGAACTGTCTAGAAGTGATGTGGAGACAAGTTCAATTGAGGCATTCATGAGGATATTCGCTGATAGTTTTCTTTTAAAATTATGTGTAGGGTTACAGCAAAAAGACAGGAAATGTGAATGTTATAAAGCAGAGGTCAACCCCCCCCACCATATCTGATGACTAAAACCGAAACACCTGGAGTGGCATGCCTCAACCTGTAATCTGTTAAAAGAGCCCTGATCTGGCATAAAGGAGTCATTAAATAAAAATAAATCCCTGACACTCTCTTTATAATCAATAAGTAATAATTTATTTATCTAATATTAATAATTAATTCTAATAGTGAACAAACTAACTAAACTATTAACAAGCCAAATACCCCTTCTAACTACTTCCCGAATAAAACAAGATTATAATGATATGCTGTTCCAATAAATACAAGTCTCACTGACATAAAGTAAAACAACTTAGTCTCTCAAAATTACAGCCAGGTTATGTCTTCTGGAATGTTCTGTGTCTTCTCCGATGAATTCTTCTGTCAGGAACACTTTCCTAGTGAATCCTTCTGTCAGGAACGCCTCCTCTGTCTAATTCTTCCATCAGAAACCTTGGTTTCTAGGTGAAACCTAGGTGCCCTAGGTACCTCTAATTTAGATGGAGCTTACTCTAAGGCTTAGAGAATTCTGTGAGAGCCAGTGATTCTTTCTTTTAGAGCTGAGAGCTATTATCTTTGCAGGTGTCAGTTGGCTCTCCCCCAATTTTCCAAATGCCCTTATCTTTTATACCCTTGATGACATATCAATTTCTTACATTAGGATTGGTCCTATGTTGTCAAAACCATCAGATTTAAATTAATTGGTTTTTGGTATCTAAGGCCCTGGTTTAAATTAATTGGCTAAATTTAAAAACCTGTTGTCAGCCGACGCCGACACAGCTCCGCCCACAGCCGACGCCGACACAGCTCCGCCCACAGCCTCCACAGCCAGCAGCTCCAGAGGAGACAGCAGCACCCAGCCCTGCCGAGTCTTCACCATCCCCCCAGACCTACCCCTTACTGAGGATGAACGGTCAGTCCTCAGTAAAGGGCTCACCTTTGTCCCCCTCCACCCACAGATCAACGAATACCGCTCACGCTTGGACATAGAGCACTTTTTCCGCCGCCTCCGCCTCCACGCTTACTTCTCTGACCGTGAACCTAACCCCCCCTCTACTGACCCCTTCTCCCGCTTCCAACACACCCCCTCCTCCTGGACACCACCCCAAGGCCTCCTACCCTCCCTCGACCTCTTCATCTCCAACTGCCGTCGAGACATCAATCGCCTCAACCTCTCCACCCCTCTCACCCACTCCAACCTCTCCCCCGCAGAACGTGCAGCCCTCCGCTCCCTCCGCTCCAATCCCAACCTCACCATAAAACCCGCGGACAAGGGAGGTGCAGTTGTAGTATGGCGCACTGACCTCTACATCGCCGAGGCCGGACGCCAACTCTCCGACACCTCCTCCTACCGCCCCCTTGATCATGACCCCACCCCTGAGCACCAAACCATCATCTCGCAAACCATCCACAACCTCATCACCTCAGGTGACCTCCCACCCACGGCCTCCAACCTCATCGTTCCCCAACCTCGCACTGCCCGCTTCTATCTCCTTCCCAAAATCCACAAACCTGAATGCCCTGGTCGACCCATTGTCTCCGCCTGCTCCTGCCCCACCGAACTGATCTCCAACTATCTCGACTCCATTTTCTCCCCCTTGGTCCAGGAACTCCCTACCTATGTCCGTGACACCACCCACGCCCTCCACCTCCTCCAGAACTTCCAATTCCCCGGTCCCCAACACCTCATCTTTACCATGGACGTCCAGTCCCTCTACACCTGCATTCCCCATGCAGATGGCCTTAAGGCCCTCCGCTTCTTCCTGTCCCGCAGGCCCGACCAGTCCCCCTCCACTGACACCCTCATCCGCTTAGCCGAACTCGTCCTCACACTCAACAACTTCTCTTTCAATTCCTCCCACTTCCTACAGACAAAGGGGGTAGCCATGGGTACCCGCATGGGCCCAAGCTACGCCTGCCTCTTTGTAGGTTACGTGGAACACTCCCTCTTCCGTACCTACACCGGCCCTAAACCCCACCTCTTCCTCCGTTACATTGATGACTGTATCGGTGCCGCCTCGTGCTCCCACGAGGAGCTCGAACAGTTCATACACTTCACTAACACCTTCCACCCCAACCTTAAATTTACCTGGACCATCTCTAACACCTCTCTCCCCTTCCTGGACCTCTCTGTCTCCATATCGGGCAACCACCTCGAAACCGATATTCATTTCAAGCCCACCGACTCCCACAGCTACCTAGAATACTCCTCCTCCCACCCACCTTCCTGCAAAAATGCTATCCCCTATTCCCAATTCCTTCGCCTCCGCCGCATCTGCTCCCAGGATGAGGCATTCCACTCCCGTACATCTCAGTTGTCCTCGTTTTTCAAGGACCGTAACTTCCCCTCCTCGGTGGTCGAGAACGCCCTCAACCGTGTCTCCCACATCTCCCGCACCTCATCCCTCACACCCCGTCCACGCAATAAAAACCAAAAAAGAATCCCCCTCGTCCTCATGTACCACCCCACCAACCTCCGGATCCAACGCATCATCCTCCGACACTTCCGCCATCTGCAATCCGACCCCACCACCAAAGACATTTTTCCCTCCCCACCCTTATCTGCTTTCCGGAGGGACCACTCTCTCCGTGACTCCCTTGTCCGCTCCACACTCCCCTCCAGCTCCACCACACCCGGCACTTTTCCCTGCAACCGCAGGAAGTGCTACACCTGCCCCCATACCTCCTCCCTCACCCCCATCCCAGGCCCCAAGAAGACTTTCCACATCAAGCAGATGTTCACCTGCACATCTGCCAATGTGGTATACTGCATCCGCTGTACCCGGTGTGGCTTCCTCTACATCGGGGAAACCAAGCGGAGACTCGGGGACCGCTTTGCAGAACACCTATGCTCGGTTCGCAACAAACAACTGCACCTCCCAGTCGCGAACCATTTCAACTCCCCCTCCCATTCCTCAGACGACATGTCCATCCTGGGCCTCCTGCAGTGCCACAACGATGCCACCCGAAGGTTGCAGGAACAGCAACTCATATTCCGCTTGGGAACCCTGCAGCCCAATGGTATCAATGTGGATTTCACAAGTTTCAAAATCTCCCCTCCCCCCACCGCATCCCAAAACCAGTCCAACTCGTCCCTGCCTCCCTAACCTGTTCTTCCTCCCACCTATCCCCTCCTCCCACCTCAAGCCGCACCTCCATCTCCTACCGACCAACCTCATCCCGCCCCCTTGACCTGTCCGTCCTCCCTGGACTGACCTATCCCCTTCCTAACTCCCTACCTACACTCACCTTTCCTGGCCCCATCCCCGCCTCTTCGACCTGTTTGTTTCCTCTCCACCTATCCTCTCCTCTATCCCTCTTCTATCCGCCTCCCACTCTCTCCCTATTTATTTCAAAACCCCCTTCCCCTCCCCCTTTTCTGATGAAGGGTCGAGGCCCGAAACGTCAGCCTCTCTGCTCCTATGATGCTGCTTGGCCTGCTGTGTTCATCCAGCCCTGCACCTTGTTGTCTCGGATTCTCCAGCATCTGCAGTTCCTACTATCTCTGAATTATTATACTGCCATTTCTTTGGTAATATATAGGTTTCATTTAGTCTGTGTTTTAAAAGTCAAGCCTCACATACATTGGGACAAAGATACAGCGGCCTTGCCTCCAAGTGACAGTAAAAATTATATAAAAACAAAATGTTGCAGATGATGTAAATCTAAATTAAAAGCAGAAAATGCTGGAGAAATCTAGCTGGTCCTGTAGCATTTGTAGAGAGAGAAACAGAGTTTTGAGTTTGATTTGATTCTTCTTCGGATCTCTTCTTCTGCCAAAAAAAATCATTGCGCTATTGCTGTTTCAACAGATGCTGCAGACCTACTGACTCTCTCCTAATAGTAACAAATAACTATCTTACAATTAATACATCTTTTTCTACAACTTGTACTTTTTCAATTACTCATTGTTGTATAATAATTCAAGCTAAATAAAAAAAGTTTTAATTAAGAAAACATGAATTGTGACACGTAATCTACTGAATGGGTAATTTGTTGGAAACAGAGAATTAGACACTACCTATACTATTATAAGTGCATTTGGTTCAGGGATTTCCCAACAGTGTGTAACACATCCTTACATGTAAATCATTGGTGGTCTTAAACAAACTGACAGTTCATCAGTTTGAATTCTCAACGTAGAAAGTACAAAAATACTTACAACCATTAGAGTAGGCAGATAGGTGGCAGATGAAGTGCAATGCAGCGAAGTGTGAGGAGATACATTTGAGCACATAAAAAATGGAGGGACAGTATAAGATAAAGGGTACTATTCCAAAAGGTGTGCAGGAACTGCAAGAACTGGGTGTGTGTGCGCAAGTCATTAAAAGTGGCAGGACAAGTGGAGGGAGCTGTTAAAAAAACATATAGTATTCTGGCTTCATTAATAGGGGTGTGGAGTACAAGAGCAAAAAAGTTATCCTGAACTTTTAAAGGACATTAGTTAGAACACTGCTGGAGTTTATGTACAATTCTGGGTACCACACTTTAGGAAAAATATCAACACATTGAAAAGAGGGCAGAAGAGGTTTACTAGAATGGTTCCAGGATGAGAACCTTTAGTCATGATGATAGATTGGGCTGTTTTCCTTGAAGACAAGAAAGCTAAGAGGAGATCTGATAGAAGATTTTAAAATCAAGAAAGATTTGGACAGAGTAGATATGGAGAAAGTGTTCCTGTTCATAAGAGGATTGAGAACCAGGGGCACAGATTTCATGTGTTTTGCCAAAGAAGCAAATGTAAAGTGAGAAAGAACTGTTTCACACAGTGGGTACTTGGGGTCTTGAATGAACTGTCTAGAAGTGATGTGGAGACAAGTTCAATTGAGGCATTCATGAGGATATTCGCTGATAGTTTTCTTTTAAAATTATGTGTAGGGTTACAGCAAAAAGACAGGAAATGTGAATGTTATAAAGCAGAGGTCAACCCCCCCCACCATATCTGATGACTAAAACCGAAACACCTGGAGTGGCATGCCTCAACCTGTAATCTGTTAAAAGAGCCCTGATCTGGCATAAAGGAGTCATTAAATAAAAATAAATCCCTGACACTCTCTTTATAATCAATAAGTAATAATTTATTTATCTAATATTAATAATTAATTCTAATAGTGAACAAACTAACTAAACTATTAACAAGCCAAATACCCCTTCTAACTACTTCCCGAATAAAACAAGATTATAATGATATGCTGTTCCAATAAATACAAGTCTCACTGACATAAAGTAAAACAACTTAGTCTCTCAAAATTACAGCCAGGTTATGTCTTCTGGAATGTTCTGTGTCTTCTCCGATGAATTCTTCTGTCAGGAACACTTTCCTAGTGAATCCTTCTGTCAGGAACGCCTCCTCTGTCTAATTCTTCCATCAGAAACCTTGGTTTCTAGGTGAAACCTAGGTGCCCTAGGTACCTCTAATTTAGATGGAGCTTACTCTAAGGCTTAGAGAATTCTGTGAGAGCCAGTGATTCTTTCTTTTAGAGCTGAGAGCTATTATCTTTGCAGGTGTCAGTTGGCTCTCCCCCAATTTTCCAAATGCCCTTATCTTTTATACCCTTGATGACATATCAATTTCTTACATTAGGATTGGTCCTATGTTGTCAAAACCATCAGATTTAAATTAATTGGTTTTTGGTATCTAAGGCCCTGGTTTAAATTAATTGGCTAAATTTAAAAACCTGTTGTCAGCCGACGCCGACACAGCTCCGCCCACAGCCGACGCCGACACAGCTCCGCCCACAGCCTCCACAGCCAGCAGCTCCAGAGGAGACAGCAGCACCCAGCCCTGCCGAGTCTTCACCATCCCCCCAGACCTACCCCTTACTGAGGATGAACGGTCAGTCCTCAGTAAAGGGCTCACCTTTGTCCCCCTCCACCCACAGATCAACGAATACCGCTCACGCTTGGACATAGAGCACTTTTTCCGCCGCCTCCGCCTCCACGCTTACTTCTCTGACCGTGAACCTAACCCCCCCTCTACTGACCCCTTCTCCCGCTTCCAACACACCCCCTCCTCCTGGACACCACCCCAAGGCCTCCTACCCTCCCTCGACCTCTTCATCTCCAACTGCCGTCGAGACATCAATCGCCTCAACCTCTCCACCCCTCTCACCCACTCCAACCTCTCCCCCGCAGAACGTGCAGCCCTCCGCTCCCTCCGCTCCAATCCCAACCTCACCATAAAACCCGCGGACAAGGGAGGTGCAGTTGTAGTATGGCGCACTGACCTCTACATCGCCGAGGCCGGACGCCAACTCTCCGACACCTCCTCCTACCGCCCCCTTGATCATGACCCCACCCCTGAGCACCAAACCATCATCTCGCAAACCATCCACAACCTCATCACCTCAGGTGACCTCCCACCCACGGCCTCCAACCTCATCGTTCCCCAACCTCGCACTGCCCGCTTCTATCTCCTTCCCAAAATCCACAAACCTGAATGCCCTGGTCGACCCATTGTCTCCGCCTGCTCCTGCCCCACCGAACTGATCTCCAACTATCTCGACTCCATTTTCTCCCCCTTGGTCCAGGAACTCCCTACCTATGTCCGTGACACCACCCACGCCCTCCACCTCCTCCAGAACTTCCAATTCCCCGGTCCCCAACACCTCATCTTTACCATGGACGTCCAGTCCCTCTACACCTGCATTCCCCATGCAGATGGCCTTAAGGCCCTCCGCTTCTTCCTGTCCCGCAGGCCCGACCAGTCCCCCTCCACTGACACCCTCATCCGCTTAGCCGAACTCGTCCTCACACTCAACAACTTCTCTTTCAATTCCTCCCACTTCCTACAGACAAAGGGGGTAGCCATGGGTACCCGCATGGGCCCAAGCTACGCCTGCCTCTTTGTAGGTTACGTGGAACACTCCCTCTTCCGTACCTACACCGGCCCTAAACCCCACCTCTTCCTCCGTTACATTGATGACTGTATCGG
>NW_025975263.1:0-8024 GCF_021869965.1 Rhincodon typus
CCCTTCATCAGAAATGATGAAGGGTCTAGGCCCGAAACGTCAGCCTTCCTGCTCCTATGATGCTGCTTGGCCTGCTGAGTTCATTCAGCTCTACACCCTGTTACCCAAATCTCCACCGTTTGAATATTATTCTGAAGTTCCCCATTTTTCATTGATCTACAATTATGCAATGTATTACACAGTATTTACAGGACAGACACTGGTCTTTGGGCCTAACAGGCAGCTATGCTCCACACGCACATCCTTGTATACCTGCATATTTATCTAGCTTCCCTTGAAATGTATCTTTGCTAGTCAACTGAACTGTTCTTTGTGATAGTGCTGTCTCCATGTTCTCGCCACATGCTGAGCAAAAGAGTTTCTAAACTTGACTACTGCAGATAACAGCCAAGCTGCCAAAACCCTTCATCTTGTACCCAATGGGCAAATGCAAGAATGCCAAATTACAAATGATTACTCCAAGAGAAAAGCACGCCAATTTGTTGGAAGTCAACCCTGACTGAGTGCAATATGGAACTTTAGACTCCACTAGCTGGTAACTCAAAGAAGCACATTCCATTTAGTTGAAAATAGCAATTCTCTGTGTATAAATGTATGCCACTTTGAGTGAACATAAATGAACCATTTCATGAGCTTGACTTTACTGTCTTAAATTGGCTGTTAGTGCAGCTATTAAACACACTTAGATTGTTCAACAAGTGTTGCCCAATTGTAGACTCAGATCTAACAATGCAGATTTTGTGGTACCTTTTGCAAGCATGATTGGTTGCGTTCTGATATTACATACAACCAAAGGAATCTGCTGTTTGCTTCATACAGTTCTGATATAATTTTAGCAAATCTTTCTGTTCTTTTTCCACACCCTCTCCATGACTATTTTCTAATAGAGACCAGGAAACATACAGCACTCCAAGTGTGGAATGTTGTCTACTAACGCATATCCAGTCTGTAACTGTGCCATTTGAATGGCTTTTATAAATGAATTTATTGTCACGTGTATTTTACAGTCAGAAAAACAAAAAAAAACAGTGAAAACCCTTTCCACTGTCACCACGATCTGGCGCCATTTTGAATGGTTTAAGAATAAGAAAAATATAGAAAGAATAGCTTAAAGAGAGTCCATCTGTCCTCAGCCAACTCATCATCAACAATGCCTACATCACCGTCCCTCCTCCGCTGCCTCGCAGCTGTCTACACTGGACCCAACCAACGTTGAAGTCGCTACTCTTCATTTAGACACTTATTTTCCCAGGAATATGTGGCATCCGTATGCTCCCTATGAACACGTGTTCATATTTATCCACATTTTCCAATTATGTACGAGCATGGAGCTTTAATATCTTCCTGAATTTTAACATAATCCTCTTCTGCATTATCTACACCCCTAACTTGCTGTTATCTCAAAATGTTAGACTGTGCTAGTAATTCCTAATACAAGAAATAGGGACGTGCAGGCTCAGGAACAGCAGTTTCCACAGTGTAGTGACAATGGTTGCTACACCAACCTATTTAAGGAATTACATAGCCTCGAGTGGTCTAGTGCAGCAGAGGAAAACAACATGCTGATCCAACTAGAAAAGTCCCTGGTAGTTAACAAGATACAGTTAGTTGCACATTGACAACTAGTTATAGGTTATGATAAGATGGAGATTTTAGACAGTTTGAAGAGGACCAGATATTAGGTCTCTCTCCTTTGACCAGTGGAAACGATTTCTCAGTATCTATCCCATTGAGCCCTTTCAGGATCTTTTCATTCAAATAAGATCGTCTCTCAATCATCTAAACTCCAAAGCGTATGTGTTCAGTTTTTACCCTGCCACTCACTAAAGGACAACTTCCCCAGAACACGCACTAATTTAGTGAAATTTCAATGATGCTTCCAATGCAACTAAGTCCTTCTTCTTCCTTAAATATAGAGATCAAAATTACATTTCCTCCAGATGTGATCTTGTCAAATCCCTTACAATCATACTGAGCCTTCTTTATTTCTACATTCTAATCCCTTTGCATTAAAGGCCAGATAACATCTTCCTAATTGATGCAGGCACTTCTCATATGAGCCCATTGAAATCTCACTGAATGTCAATATTTACAGGTTCACATGTTTTAGTTAAATTTGTTCTCTATTCTTAGAATCAAAGTAAATAATTTTTTACTTACCGGCATTAGATGCCAGCTTTTTGCCTACTCACATTATCTATGTATATCTCTTTGTGACTCTGTCACTTCCCCCACCTTTCTGCCTAACTTTGCATCATCAGCAAACTTCGATAAATGCTATATTAATTATTTAAACAAGGAATTAGATTGTTTCAGTCTGACCTTGACAACATTTCACTACTCACAGCTATGAACATGAAAATGCTTGATTTATTTATTCAATCAAGCTATTTGGAAGCACTTAAGTGGGGGAGATCAGTTAGCTCAGTTGGGTTGATAGCTGGTTTGTGATGCACAGTATGATAATAGTGTGGGTGAGTCATCATATAGGACTTTCCTTCTGAACCTCTACCATCCATGAGGCATGGTGATCCTGAGGGTAAACCACCACCAGTCATCTCCCTCCGACGACAGAGCAATCCTATGCCTTTATCTTTATTCGGATGTGCTATGACATACCTCCATGATCAACACATCTTGAGTGGGACTTAAACTCAATCCTTCTGGTCTAGACATAGGAAAACGAACACAAGACCCAGACCACTCTGCGTCCTGTCCATTAACCAATTATGAAGTAAAAATCATTTGAAAATGTTGTGCATTAGTGATCCCAGGGATGATTATAAATGAACAGTCAGGGCCCAAGGGAGCAGAAATGCACTCATACACTCTTATGTAGGAGTAATTAATGTTTCAAATCAAATAATTAGGCATATATAACACACATTGAACAGCTTCCCCAATTTTGGAAGGTTTTCATAAAATAAGTAACTTATAGCCATGCCTTAAAATATGTTAGAAGAAATAAAACAGCATAGTTCCTGCAACAGTAAAGGATTATAGCAATTAAACTAACCATTTCTGGCTTGCCCTGAAAATCTGATGATGATCATAAGCCTCCAAACAAGTGCAATCACAGGAAATATTAGGCAGCCTTCCATAAATTATGGGAGGAGGTAGTTTTTTGAGTGATGCTTTTGGACAGACAGACAGCATCAGATCAACAGATAACAGCCAATGAAAATTGAGAAGATTTGGGCATATTATAGTTACACATCTAATTGTCCACAATCAAACATTTATCACCAGTTATGATAACCAGTTTCCATACAAGTTGTACATATCTCAGATTCAAAACCCTGAGGAAATTCAAGACAGGCTAAATAAGATGCTTAACAAATTTTATTTGATCTTAGTTATAGGGTTGCAGCTAGTTTGAAGCATTGAGTATACTCCAGGGATTATAGACTGCACTAAGACTAACAGCACATGGTCCTCAATTGTGAACAAATTCATCAAAATGAAGGAACCTGAAGGACCATGTAGACATTTGCCAATTCAAGAGATTTGCTAGAAATAAAGATTTTAAAATTGAAGCAGTTTTGGGTAATAAACTATAAGTTTAAATAATGTCAAACACTAAGCATTTTCACTTAGGGGTAAGAGGCAATTAGCCATCCAGCAAAATAACACTTTGGACATCAAGAGCTTTCGAGATTCGCCAATGGCAAAAAAATTGAATGGCTAACTTTTTCTTTATTGATCTTTAACTCAAGTGCACGTAATGGATTTTCACAAACATACCTGCTTCAGGGGGTTAAAACAACATACATTCCTAGAGAAATCATTCTGTCTGCTTTGTAGTTTATGAACTATTGAATTTTTATGTTACTCAAAATTAATTTGGTTTTTGCTCCCTGCCATTATTATACTATTGCCAATACACCAAAGATATTTCAGTCTTCAATACTTTTTGCTCATTTGATCTTTCACTTAAGCTGACAACAGATAAAATCAATTCTTTTGCAATTTGAAGATAATAAATTTGATTTGTTCTTTTAAGAAAGCAACAAATGATTTGACAATTACAAATAAATTGCATTTTTACCTTACAGAAACAAAGATTTTGTTCTGAACACCAAATTTGGTATAAGCAAATCACTTATGTCCTGATTTCCTCCATCACTTTATGACCATGACAGTGTCCTGTACTTTGAGCCTTGTTCCTTCACTTAGTTTCTCACAAGAAAATGTATTTATTTCCATATATCACACACAAGGCAAGAGTGCAATAACATAGTGAAAAGAATTTTTCTGAACACACACCACTAAAAAGGATCAGAATGTCCTGTAAGTCACTGAGACTGATTGATGTAGCAGCAGTTTTGAAGAGACAGAACAAGGATGAAAAATATTCTGTTGAATATCAAGAACATTCAGCATTTTCTTAACCGCATTTAAAGTAAAACTATTTTTATTATACACATTAGTGGTGATTCTGAAAGAGCACTTGCAAAATTTTGCAATACACAACAAGCCTCATATCTCTACACACTTGCCATGTTAAATTTTTCCATTAATTCATCCACATTTTTGACACACATTATCAATATAATTGCAATGCTTCACCTTTCCCCACCAATACTCACACTTACTATCTCCCCTATCACCCATAGCAGCTTGTTGCAACAAACTATATTTCTGCTTCCAATCCTGCCATAAGCTTTGTCCAAAAGTATAAAAATTAAGACAGAACAGGGAACATTGAAACGGTAGCTGGGTTAAATCTGATTTCCCAATAATATCTTAACCCCTTATTGCCAAAGAAGCTAAATAAGAATTGTACTTGGAGAAAAAAAAAATCAAATGCATATTTTTGACAGTTAAAATACAGAGAAAATTCGCCTTCTAAATTTCAAACTTTGGGGTTTACTAGTAGCAGGAACAGGCCATTCTGTCCCTCAAACCTGTTTTGCCGTTGTATTAGATCACATTCAATATATGTCTTAGCTCGATAAAGTGTGGAGCTGGAGGAAAACAGCAGGTCAGGCAGCGTCAGAGGAGTGGGAGAGTTAACATTTTGGGCCTGCTGAAGGGTCTAGGCCCGAAACGTCGACTCACCTGCTCCTTTGATGCTGCCTGACCTGCTGTGATCCTCCAGCTTCACACTGTATTAACTCTGACTCCAGCATCTGCAGTTCTTGCTACCTCCCAGTGCTATATTTTAACTCTGCCATTGCATGAAACGAGAGGAGCAGGTCATTAGTGAGAAAAACCAAAGTAGAGAATTTGAAATACATCCTTTCATACAGCCAATCATCGATTGCTACTGATAGCTAAAGGTAATGTCACCATAGTTCTACAGGATGTTAGGACTGCTGTACCATTACAGAGGGATAACTGGTGGTGGTTTAACTTGAGGGTAATCATGCCACAGATGAGGACAGAGGGAAAGGTTAAGAGAGAGAGGCCTTCAGCCAGTGCAGTTGTCTTGATGTACTGCAGTGGTACTCCACCCACAATCCTAATAAGCTCCAGCTACAATGAAGGAATGATAACATCTTTTCAAGTTAGAATAGTTTGTGGCTTGGAGTGGAATTTACAAAACATTCTGCTTCCTTCATTGAAGATGGCAGAGGTAATGGGGTTTGGAAAGTACTGTCAAGGAAACTTGGAGTTGTTCATTTTATCTGCTGGAAGTATTCACTGATGCCAATGTACACCTTTGGTGGATGGAGTTTCAATCAAATGGATTACTTTGCCCTGATCATGTCAAGCTTCTTGAGTGTCATTGGAGCTGTGCTCATCCAGACAAGTGGACAGTATTCTGTTACACTCCTGACTTGTACCCTGTAGTCAGTACAAAATATTTGCATTGTCGTGAGGTCAGTGATTCACTGTGGAATATGTTACTTTTGACTTGTTCTTATAGCCACAAGTATTTATGCATATGTGCTCTGGTTAGTTCAGTTGGCTAGATGACTGAAGCTCTGTCCAGATTAATGCCAACAGTGCAGGTTTGTATCTTGTTCTGTCTGAGATAAACTTAGGACTCCTGGAGAATGGAAGGCAATAACAAACCACCACTGGCAAAATTTATCAAGGACAGAAAAAAAAAGCCCCTAATGAAGTGCTTATATAAACTGGGCCAAGGACCTATCTGTCTTCAGGCACAGCATTCACAGAATGGAAATGTACATGTCCAATCCTGTTTAGTTGAATGAAGGTGGTAGAGTATTTAATGATTATCTCGCCATGGGAGGTGGTTAGGTTCTTCCTCTATGGCAATGGGAAGGGACAGCTACTTGCATGTCCATTCATTAAAACATTAAGAATCAGAATGCATCAATTTAAAATAACTGGTAGAAAGTTTAGGGCAGGAAATAAAGATGGAGAGCAAACAAAAATATCTGTCTGTTGTTGAGAAGGACCTTGAACTTATTGGCTATGGAAGAAAAGGAGGAATACAGTAACTCAGCAACAAAAATTGTGGCAACAGTCGAATCAAGACTGCGGGCGTAAGACTGACCTGTTCAGTCAGGGGGAGTCATAGAGCAGACCAGACAATCCCAGGTGATATCTGGAATGTGGAAACAGTGGTAACTGGTTGAGTAAGAGTTGTAATCCAGGTGATTTTGATTAGAATACTAAGTAAAGTGAAATATTGCTTGAGAAGCTATGTTTGCCCTTGCCCCAAGCGTAGATGTTTGGGATTAGTTACTAAAGGGCAGATCTCTGGGATAAGGATGAGAGCCAGGAGGATTATGGTGGGCTGGGTAAATTTAAAAAAAAGTTGAGGAGTTTTTGTTTTCAGTCAGATAATGGTCTGAAGCTTCATACCAGAAATTTAAAAAAGTGGAATCAGAGACCAAACTGCAATTAAAACAAAACAAAAAACTTGTGATGCTGTCACCTACAGTGGTACGATCCAAGACTGAAGTAAGCCAGTTTACTGCCAAGTATAAAACAATTATTATTGGAAAAAAGATCCAAAAAGGCCATGTGTTAGATGAACAGCATTAATGGGTGCTGGTCACAAAAGAAAGACAATTAAAGTTGATAGCAGATAAATCCCTGAAGCAGTCCATTAGTACTCGGTTGCAATAAAAACTGGAAAAACAAACTGAATCACTGTTTAAGATATTGGTTAGACAGGAGACATACAATATGCAATTTTAATAGAAATAACACTATTACCCTCTGAGGGTACAAGAGGTGCAGCAAAAACAATGACACTTAGTATTTTTTAAAAATGGTAAAGAGAGCTGAAGGACATTGGGTTTGTTTACTCTGGAAATAAGAGTTTGAAGAAACAAAAATTAAAGTTTGAGAAGGGAATTGACAAAAAGTAGATTCTGAGGAAGCAGAATCATATCAGAAAATCTAAATTAAATTTTAAAATTTAGGTGAGGGAGGGAATTCAAGTGGAATGTCTTCACCAAAGTATACTTAAGTGTTAAAATAAATCTTCAAGCAAAGGAATTGAAGCCAACAGTTTAAATGGGCTCAAGGGACATCTGAAAATATTGTGGTATACAGTGTGAAAACTTGTTGCTGTCATCAGTCAAAACAAAAGGAAGGCTTGTTAGGCCTAATGATCTTTCTCTTGTTCCAAAAAGCTTTATAAGTACAAGAGGACTACTTCTATAATCTTTCTCCAAGTTGCAGACCACACAAATACCATTCAAAGAATCCTTCACAGATAATGAAGCTGCTTTTTAATTAATTTGTTCATTCGTATGACATCTGTAGACAAAAATCTCTGGCTCTGTAAAAGTAAAATGTTGTTAAAGTATGAGTTGGTGCCAGTACTGCTTTCACACCTCTCCACCATCCCACAAGCTCCTGGTTATTTTCCAAAACAATGTGGTTTCTTCAAGAAGTGTTAACATTGTAAAAAATGTATCGACATTTGTGCCAATCAGGTAATAATGAAGTAATTCCCAATTGGCCTCATTAAATGAGCTGTTCAGTGATGCTGACATAACAAGGTGTACAGCTGGATGAACATAGCAGGCCAAGCAGCATCAGAGGAGCAGGAAGGCTGACATTTCGGGCCTAGACCCTTCTTCAGAAATGGAGGA
>NW_025975264.1:0-5280 GCF_021869965.1 Rhincodon typus
CCATCTCCTACTTACTAACCTCATCCCACCCCCTTGACCTGTCTGTCCTCCCTGGACTGACCTGTCTCGTCCCTACCTCCCCACCTACACTCACCTTTACTGGCTCCATCCCCGCCTCTCCGACCTGTATGTTTCCTCTCCACCTATCTTCTCCTCTATCCATCTTCTATCCGCCTCCCCCTCTCTCCCTATTTATTTCAGAACCCCCTTCCCCTCCCCCATTTCTGAAGACGGGTCTAGGCCCGAAACGTCAGCCTTCCTGCTTCTCTGATGCTGCTTGGCCTGCTGTGTTCATCCAGCTCTACACCTTGTTATCTTTAATTCAAGAAAACAGCTTTTGGGAGGAGAAAAGAGAGAAGAAGATTTGTAAGACAAAACCGGAAGAGTCTCTCACTCTCACTCTCACTCTCACTGTCACTGTCACTGTCACTGTCACTCTCTCTCTCTCTCTCTCTCTCTGTCTCTTTCTCTCTCTCTCTGTCATCCTGCCTGTTTCCTCTCAGCTTCTCATAAAACATTGCATGGTGCAAAAGCAAATTGGGAAAACATCTGTTCACTGAGAATGGAAGGATGTTCACAGATTTTGCCACAGCTGAGGATACAAGATAAGGCGTCCATTAAGTTACCATGCTCTCGGGTTAAAGTCTAACGCCTCATGAATTCTAAGGACTCATAATTATAGTGTTTCAGCCAATTGATCCAGGCTGAGAAGCTACGGAGCTCTCCTCCAGAAGACCAAATGAAGAGCAGCAGCAGCAATGGTTGGGATAGACACAGTGGGATGATGGATATTGCACATATACAGCAGATGAGCCTCTTTGGATGTGTACAGATGGTGCGAGACAGCCAAGCATGACATGCCATGATAGTAGAACTTCTGGCTGGAGTTGCTACAAGGTGCAAGGATAGATTATTATCACACAGCAAGAGTTGAATTTCTACTGATTTTGATCTTGCTCAGACCACAGCAGGACTTGGAGGAAATCCAAAGTTCCTATGGCTGATTAGTGAGAATCCTGGACTGTGATTGTTTGAACCTAATATTGTACTTTTCTGTACATGAGATTGACTTCTACAGACCAACATTTTCTGGGATAAAATTAATGAGTGAGAGTAGACCTGCCACTGAGACTTGAATATGTTTGTAGGTACATTTTGAAATGGAACTGTGATGTGACCCTGGTCTAGGTAATCTTCCAAACTGGCATTGCATTGTGCATTGCTGCATTATTGTTGTCTTACTTGATTGTTGAATATTTCGGAAGATAGTTTTTGGCAAACCATTGAACATTCGTTCAGTTGTTTGAATTGAGCAATATGCAGATCAAGAGATGATCCTTCAGTACAGATTGCCAATATACCACTGCTAGGTGATGTTCCTTTCTTGAGAATCCTTGCCTTTACTGCACCTTTTGAACAATTGTCCCCATCTGTTTGCTCCAATACTGTTTAATGCTTAGATGAACAGCTGGATCTTCTAAAGCAGAGATCGCCTAATGGTCCAGATTGACATCACTCTCAGTGGTTGGCTATTTCAGTGCTAGTGATAACCAGTTGATAGTCAAGCCTCTAATTTTATTTTGGATATGTTTCTGACTGATAGTCAATCCTAGCTTTTATTTTAGTTATTGGCTTAACCAATCTGAAGAGCATGATAGACAGCAAATGATAGCCTGCAGGACCTTGGTGAACAACAGAGGTAGAGTCGGGTCAATGACACCTCTTCAGAATCTCGATGATGCAGTTCGTTACGACCCAGTGTTTATCCTCTGTAAAAGTCACGCATGAAATGCAGTAGTTGCTTGGATACACAGTTCAGATATACAGTTCGAATGGCATACCGTGCTTTTTTTCACTTTGGAATGCTGCCACTTTGATTTAATGCTGAGCAGCTCAAAAATTGCTGTATTCCTACATCATGACATTGAAATTATTGGCTATTATTAGTTAACCAGTTTGATTTTAAGCCAGTTTGCTGACGGGATGGTTGCAATAGCTTCCCATTCTTTCACTGTCTGTAATGCTTTCCATAAACTATTGATGCATCACATTGGCCCATAAGTGGAAGTCTGGCTTTGATTCCTTTTGATGAGCAGACGAATTGTCTACTTAAATGGGACAGTAAAACAGCCAAGGGTGGAAAGTAACCTCAATGATCCATACTGGTTTGAGAAATCAAGTTTATGACTTGCTGCAGGATAGAATGTTTGTGCTGGTCCAGGCTTTTAGCTGCTTCCTCATGCTGTGTCTCCAATAATCATTTTTTGAAATATTCCATGGAAATACAGACACAATTCCACCCTCCTCAAACAACGTTTGTGAGCTTGGGGCCTTCGTGGAGAATAAAATTGACCAACTTCATCCAATCCTTGAATCCTTTCTCTCACATGTACAGTTTGAAGCAACTGAGTTTATATCTTTGGCCATGGATCTTAGTTTTTATTGTGATTTCCTGGTCTTCGATTTCCCAGGAAAGTAGTTTGAATGTTATCACATTCTGTAATGAAAACTCTGTTGTAAAAGTGTATTTAAGTACCTTGCATTGGATTTAAGTACTCGCCAAATCCACTTGTTAAAAATCATGCATAAGTTATGCTCTTTCTCTTGCTTCCTTAATTTCCTGTTGGTCACAGCTTTATGTCAACATTGACCTTTGCAAATGGAGTGGGAAATGTTCAGATAGCAGCTTTACGTTTAGTGTCTCATTGTAGTTTGATGCTGTGGCCAACAGGTTGATCAATGGAATAGGTTTTCAAAGTCTACCCAAAGTGAGTTGCCATGTGTGTGAGGGTGGGGGTGGGGCTGGATATGTGTGGGTATGTGTGAGTGAGGGAGAGTATGTGTGAGTGACAGAGGGAATGAGAGTGTGGGTATGTGAGAGTGAAGGAGAGTAAGAGTGAGAATGTGAGGGGGGGCTGTGTGTGAATGTGAGGGGGGGCTGTGTGTGAATGTGGGGGGAGCTGTGTGTGAATGTGAAGGGTTGTGTGTGTGTGAATGTGAAGGGTTGTGTGTGTGTGAATGTGAAGGGCTGTGTGTGTGTGAATGTGAAGGGTTGTGTGTATGTGAATGTGAGGGGGTTGTGTGTATGTGTATGTGTTTGTGAGTGTGAGGGTGAGTGAATGTGTGTGAGATTGGGCGTGAGATTGTGAGGGTGAGGGAGTGTGAATGAGAGAGAGAGAGAGAATGCAAAGGAGCATGTGGGTGGGAGTGTGCGAGTTTATCCATTTGCTACTTATTACCTGTATGTGAGAGAGATGCCCAACAAACCCTTGAAGCAAGGGTTAAATTTTAATTCTAACTTTCATATGTAAAGTATTTTGTGGGCCTGTTCACAGTCAGTTCATGAATACAAAACATATATTTTTTGAAGAATGTAACTTGGTTTTCTATGGGAACTAGGATTTTGTGTTAATCAAAATCCTGTGGCTGAGCCAAAAGCACTAGCTTGTATAATTTAAAATTAAAATAGTTTAACAATGCTTAGATGTGTGAGTGACCAAAAGACTGGTGATCAGGATAAGTCCAAAAATATTGTTCAAATGTGATTAAGTATATGCATCTGCTGGATGTGTGTATGTGAATGTGAGGGGGTTGTGTGTATGTGTATGTGTTTGTGAGTGTGAGGGTGTGTGAATGTGTGAGTGAATGTGTGTGAGATTGGGCGTGAGATTGTGAGGGTGAGGGAGTGTGAATGAGAGAGAGAGAGAGAGAATGCAAAGGAGCATGTGGGTGGGAGTGTGCGAGTTTATCCATTTGCTACTTAATACCTGTATGTGAGAGAGGTGCCCAACAAACCCTTGAAGCAAGGGTTAAATTTTACTGCAGGAGTTCTGTGCATTGTATAGTGACATTGTGACAACTCGTTCTATCTCGTTGGCAATGGGTCCCAAATTATAGTTTGCTGCTGAAGATTTCTCAATTTCAAAATAAATTAATGCTTAGTTTTGTTGCAAGAAGTTGAGTTGTTACATTGATAATTCCAACAGGAAACCATTTCTGCCTTGTTTTAAGTACTTGATTTGATTTATTGTCATGTGTATTTATTACAAATACAGTGAAAAGTGTGGGTTACTGTCGCCACTCTCCAGCGCCATTTTAACAACACAGAAAATAAACCAAAATACAGAATATAAAGCCAGAAAAATAAAACAATAAAGTTCATGTTGTAGTCTTATCTCAATAAAGTGAGGTGGTCTTTGGACCAGCTCCCACTTATAGCTCAGCCACGGGCTCGAATCCCTGCTGCTGAACTGACTACACTGCTACAGTTGGTTGAACAGCAGAGTTTGCTTTTTGAGCTTACCTTATTAATAACACAGGGGAGGTGCTTTATTGACTGCTGCAGTGTACATGGTGAAGGCCCTCCCACCATAATGTCATGGAGGGAGTTCCAGACTTTTAGTCCATCAATATATTTACAAGTCAGGACTGGGAACGGGAGCTGTAGTTGTCCCTACACCAGCTGCCCTTGTACTTCTAGGCAGGTGGAGTTTGCAGGTTGAGGAGGTGCTGTTGAAGAATCCTCAGTGAGATGTTGCACTATGTCTTGTAGATGGTCCGTATTGTAGCCACTGTGCCCTGGGCTTGGCAGAAGTGGATATTTAATGTGGGGCACACTTACCATTCATCAGGATGAACACTGTGCCAACGTAAGTGAATTTCCCCATTTCAAATATTTCTGATTGACGAGTGATCATTGGTGAAGCAGTTGAAGCTGGTTGCTCTGTGGAACTCCTGCAGAGATCGCCTGGGCCTGAGATGACTGACTTCCCAGTCTTCCTTTGTGCTTGGTATCTCTGCAGCAGCCTGAACTCCCACTGTCTCCAAACTGACAATTATCCTTCTCCCATTTCGCTGACAATCGAGAGTTACAGGCAGCCCCTGGGGTTGTGAGCAGGTTCTGATCTGGAGTCCATTCACAAGTCAATTTTGAACGCAGTGCAGACAATATCAAACAGTTGTTTGTGTGTACAGTAAATGCTCGTATGTTTAAAATTGCCCCTTCATATCGGATAGGGTTCATAAGTGTTCAGAAGTCAGACATTTGTAAATTGGGGACCCCCTGTAGAGTGATACAGGGTGTCAGAACTATTAATTGGCACTTTCTCTACAATAACCAGCTCTGGGATGCCCAGTTTGCTGTCAGACTTCGTGGAATCCAGAGTCAAGATAGAGGATTCTGTGGGCAACTGCTTCCTGACTATCTGTATACCAGGGTGTGTGTACCACCTCGTGTAGGCCCATCATACCAGGGTGTGTGTGCCACCTCCTGTAGGCCCA
>NW_025975264.1:5290-8024 GCF_021869965.1 Rhincodon typus
GGGGGGGGTGTGTGCCACCTCCTGTAGGTCCGTCATACCAGCAGGACAAGACATACTTGGGGTTAGCGATGGGAACTATGTGACACTGCGGTATGATTCTGTGGGAGTTACTCTCTCAGACTGTTGTGTTACTTCACAGTCTGTGGAACAGCTCTCCAGATCTGACACAAGTCTCTAGATCAGTGGTTTTTAACCGGTGGTGCCGCACGCTGGTGTGCAGTGACAGGGTGAGCAGTGTGCCGTGAAAGTTTCGGGAAGCAGCGTTGTTTTACCCGAGCATTGAGGCCGTGCCCCTACTTCTGATCTCCTCAGGAGCCTCGGTGTCTGTTATTGAAGGCTTTACCTGTTGATACCAAACTCATCATTTCAAATGCACATGCACAGAGTTGCAGTGTGTCGACTTCCAACAGCAAGCATGTGCTGTGAAAAATGTGCTGCGCTATGGAATTGTTTATCTCATTTGAAGTGTGAGTTGATGAGGAAAAGGTTGGAAACCACTGCTGCAGATGTTAGTGAGGAAGACTTTCTATGGATGACTGGCTTGGGTGTGTCTTTGTTGTGTTCAGTGCCTAGTTTGTTGTTTGGTGGTCCATCTGGTTTCATTCTTATGGTTCTTTGTGGTGGTTTTCAGCTTGCTAGGCTATTTCAGAAGGTAATTAAGAGTCAACCATGTTGGGCTTGCAGTCATTGAGAGACTAGACCTAACATTGCTAAATAAAATCTGCCTACTCCACAATTTTATGTAGGTAAAGAGCTTCACAAATTGCACATTGTGCTGCAGTGACATGGAAGTTCGCCAAATATTTCTGATGGCAGCCTCTGAAGAGGCAATCAGATTTAAATGATGGAATTGGGACTTGAATACACCACCTTCTGGTTCAGAGAATTGAATGTGTAATCAAGTCAAGTACCTGTCAGAAATGCTAGCTTTGGATGAGAGGTTAAAATAAGGTGCTGTCTCTGTCTTCAGGTGGATGGGAAAGATCCCGTGACTTTTCAAAGTAAAAGCTGAGGTACCATCCTAGTGCCCACGCAGCATTTATCTCTGAAATGACACTATTAAATTGACCATCAGGTGATTTATCAATTGCTATTTGTTGGATCCTGTTTGATATTACAGCAATGGCGATGTTTCAAATTATTTAATCAGCTGTGAAGTGCTTTAGAATGGCCCCTGCTATGGCGCTACATAAATTCACATGATTTTTTTTTTTGCCTTTGAGCAGTTGACAGCTGTCCAGCTATTGACAATCCCATTAAAGGAGAGTTGGGTGGGATCACGGTGACTATATTATTAGAAGTTGTGGCCACAAGTGGAACATTGAAATTCCTTTCCCAAACACGTCAGCTTCTCAGTTTAAACAATACCAAGTAAATCAGATATCTGGTGCATTTCACAAAACAACAATCTGAAATGCACAATGTACACTTCCCTTCTGCCACATGAGACCCGCCACAAGAACTTGCATTTTTGCAGCGCCTCTAGGATATAAAATGTCCTCAGCTCGTTCACAGGATTCTAATCACACAAAATTTTTACTCTGAGCCAAAGAAGGAGGCACCAAAACAAGTGACCAAAGCCTAGGCAAAGAGCTTGGGGAATCTTTAAGAAGTGGAGGTAATTAGGGAGGGAATTCCAGAGTTTAGCATCCAGCAGTGATGCTGAAATTAGATTGTGGAAGAGCTTTATTTCCAAAGAGATAATATTTTCTCAGTCTTTTTTATTGAAATCAGTGGGAAATGGCATATAATTTATAAGTTGCTGTTCCTGCAACCTTCGGGTGGCATCGTTGTGGCACTGCAGGAGGCCCAGGATGGACATGTCGTCTGAGGAATGGGAGGGGGAGTTGAAATGGTTCGCGACTGGGAGGTGCAGTTGTTTGTTGCGAACCGAGCGTAGGTGTTCTGCAAAGCGGTCCCCGAGTCTCCGCTTGGTTTCCCCGATGTAGAGGAAGCCACACCGGGTACAGCGGATGCAGTATACCACATTGGCAGATGTGCAGGTGAACATCTGCTTGATGTGGAAAGTCTTCTTGGGGCCTGGGATGGGGGTGAGGGAGGAGGTATGGGGGCAGGTGTAGCACTTCCTGCGGTTGCAGGGAAAAGTGCCGGGTGTGGTGGAGCTGGAGGGGAGTGTGGAGCGGACAAGGGAGTCACGGAGAGAGTTGTCCCTCCGGAAAGCAGATAAAGGTGGGGAGGGAAAGATGTCTTTGGTGGTGGGGTCGGATTGCAGATGGCGGAAGTGTCGGAGGATGATGCGTTGGATCCGGAGGTTGGTGGGGTGGTACGTGAGGACGAGGGGGATTCTTTTTTGGTTTTTATTGCGTGGACGGGGTGTGAGGGATGAGGTGCGGGAGATGTGGGAGACACGGTTGAGGGCGTTCTCGACCACCGAGGAGGGGAAGTTACGGTCCTTGAAAAACGAGGACAACTGAGATGTACGGGAGTGGAATGCCTCATCCTGGGAGCAGATGCGGCGGAGGCGAAGGAATTGGGAATAGGGGATAGCATTTTTGCAGGAAGGTGGGTGGGAGGAGGAGTATTCTAGGTAGCTGTGGGAGTCGGTGGGCTTGAAATGAATATCGGTTTCTAGGTGGTTGCCCGATATGGAGACAGAGAGGTCCAGGAAGGGGAGAGAGGTGTTAGAGATGGTCCAGGTAAACTTAAGGTTGGGGTGGAAGGTGTTAGTGAAGTGTATGAACTGTTCGAGCTCCTCGTGGGAGCACGAGGCGGC
>NW_025975265.1:0-8024 GCF_021869965.1 Rhincodon typus
GTCTAGGCCCGAAACGTCAGCCTTCCTGCTCCTCTGATGCTGCTTGGCCTGCTGTGTTCATCCAGCTCTACACCTTGTTATCTCAGATTCTCCAGCATCTGCAGTTCCTACTATCTCTCTATGTTCATATCATGTCTTTATAGTAAAATGTCCCAAGGCACTGCACAGGAGCAGTGACAAAAGTTGACACTGGATCACATAAGAACATACCGGACAACTGATTAAAATTTGATCAAAGATTTTAAGATGTGTTTTAAAGGAAACATAGAGAGATGTAGTGGTTTATGAGCCGAGGCCTTGACTGCTGATGGCTTGTGTACAATTAGGAAATGCTTAAAAATCAGGGCTGCTCCAGAGAAAATACTGACTAAGGACTGGAGCTAAACCCCGATACATACAGATAAAAAACTGACAGATCCAGACACACTGTCCACTTACCCAGAGTGATGGAAACCTGGTGACAGTATTTGGCATCGCCTTCAACCTAGCTGGTCTGGATATTAGGACTGAGACAATTGCCACCCCAGCTGATAGTAAGTGTACCCCGAGGTGAAAAGGTTACAGGCACCAACCACACAGCAGGGGGTGACTTTCCCAATGCAGGCTACAGTCTCATTGGCACTCCCCACGCTGAGTCACTAAGGCCTGCACTCAGAAAACCAGTTCTGGAACGTAGTCCCATCCTGAGGGAGTGCTGCACCATCAATGGTGCTGTCTTTCAAGTGAGGCACTAAACTGAAGCCCCCTCTGCCTTTCCAAGAACATATTAAATATCTTCTGTGTGCACCACTTTACTGACCACAATTGCCACAAAGCTTAGCAATGAGTTAGAATGAGGGAGGGTCTGTCATTCACTTAGTCCCATCTTCCAGAATAATAAAAGCATAAAAGGAAGAAAAACAGACATTGATATAGCAACTTTCACAATCTCAGGATATCTCAAAATGCTTTCCAGTCATTGAGATATTTCTGTATTCATCATTGCAATGTAAGAAACACAGCAAATATTTAGAACATAGAACATAGAACAGTACAGCACAGTACAGGCCCTTCAGCCCATGATGTTGTGCTGACCTATTATCCTACTAAGATCAATCTACCCTGCATACCCTACATTTTACTATGCTCCATGTTTGTACACAGCAAAGTTACAATGAACCAAATAATCTGCTTGATATTGATAGTGGAATAAATATCAGCTGGGACACTGAGAAAATATCTTCTGCTCTTCTTGAAAGTCATGCTATGGGATCTTTTACATCAGACAGAGACAGGCAGGACTCAGTTTAGTATTCCTCTAAAATATGGCACCTCTGACAATATTGCGCTGTTGCAGTACTGCACTATGTGTCAGCCTCGATTACCAAACCCAATCTCTGAAGTGGGATTTCTCTAACTTTCTCACACCAAAGAAAGAATAATATAGTGACTCTAAACTCTGAGCTGACTCAGCAAACCTCATCCTGTTCTCACCTGAACAAATAGGCAATTTGAATCTCTGGTCATGTGATATATTCCCTCAGTGCAGCATCGCTGAGTGCCCAGAGTCTGTACCGATCTCCAACTCCCTGGGTATGGCAGGAGGATGATCAAACTAAGTGAACTAGCACATGTATCAATTGGCCAATAGGTCTACAAATGCTTCTGTTAAAAGTTCATCCCAACAAGTTCTCAGTTCCTTCATCATTGGCCATAAATGGATTTTTTTTCACAACTGTTGCCCTCCAGAAGTAGGGGGCCAGAGATTCAGATCTGTTTGGCTTACTATTTTCCCACTCTGGTTCACAGCATCTTCTTGGTAAAGGCATGAATCCCACTGTACACGACAGCCTTGTCCTAGCAAAACTGAAAGGCACAAAGGTCAATTTTAGATGCTGTGTTCCCAGAGAGAAGCCCCAACAGGGGGAGGTGATGATGTGGTGATAATGTCACCAGACTAGTAATGCAGAAGGCCAGGGAAATGCTCTGGGGGCATGGGGGCTCTTGTGGTGCAGTGGTAGTCTCCCTACCTCTGGGCCAGGAGGCCTGTGTTCAAGCTCCACATCCTCCAGATATGTGTAATAACATCTCTGAACATGTTAATTAGAAAGTTTGTGGAACTCTTCCCTGTTTGAGTATTAAACAGGGAAGCAACTTGGTGACCTAAGGCCGATTCAGGAACATAGTACTTGGGACTTGTGAGTGTCTCTCTGAGGGTCCTCACTTTGCTTTCTTCAATGAGCAGTTAACACTCCTCCAAGTCATATAGCTGATTAAAACTGATTGTGTATCATGTCACATATTACCTAGGTCTGATCCACAGGCTGACCTGTCTGGAGAAGGGGACATTTAAAGATTACTGTTTAAAAGGAGTTTAGACAACAGAATTGTATTCGGGTGGAGAGCACAGTGAGAGTAAGACACCCTCTCCTTTCCATTTCAGTTTAACAGGTGCCCATGAAGTGACGTATCTGAAAGTCGTCTCTGTTTCACAATTTCCTGCTGTGTTTTCCTGTCATGGGAGAAGTTTCCAGATTGTCAACATAACTGCTGTATGATGTCAGCTTTCATAGCTCTGAATTTGCAACAGTCAACTTTGGAGATCACAGAGGACCCAGCAATGAAACTGAGGGATTCACAGGCGCACCTGTACCCAGGACAGATCACAGTCAGATGATATTGTGTATGGTGTGATACAGTGCTGGCTGAGACAACAAGGAGAGGTTGTAGTGAGGAATACGTAGTGACCTCCTGGAATACCCATTTTGAGGTAACACCTCAACTCACTGACAGAGTAACATCTTGACGCACCCACCAAGTAACACTTTGACACAACCACAGGGTTACACTATGACACACCCACAGAGTATCACCTCGACTCACCCATGGTAACATCTTGTCACAGTCACACTTCAACTCACTGACAGATTAACAGCTCAACTCCCCGGCAAAGTGACACCTCAACTTGCTCAGACAGCAATATCACAACTCACTGATAGAGTAACACACTCAACTCACAGACAGTGTAACACCTCTAGGTGAGGTGAGAGTGACATCATTGCCACATTCAATTGAGTGTGTCCTCAAGGAGCGCTAACAAAACTGGAATCAATGGGTATCAGGGGAAAACGCCCCGCTGGTTGGAGTCATACCTGGCACATTGGAAGATGTTTGCAGTTGTTGGATGTCAGTCGTGTCAGCTTCAGGACATCTCTGCAGGAGTTCCTCAGGGTAATGAACTAGGCCCAGCCATCTTCAGCAGCTTCATCAATGTGATATTCTCTCTATCAGAAGGTCAGAAATGGGGATTTTTTTTTTGTTTTCTTTACTGATGATTCTATAATGTTCAGCACCATTTGCAACTCCTCAGATACTGTCCATGTTCAAATGCAATAAGATCTGGACAATATCCAGGCTTGGGCTGACAAGTGGCGGGTAACATTCACACCACACAAATGCCAGGTTATGACAATCACCAATAAGAGGCAATCTAACCACCATCCCGTGATACTCAATGGTGTTAGCATCATTGAATTCCCCCATTGTCAACATCCTGGGGTTCCATTGACCTGAAATCAAACTAGTATATCCATATACATACAGTGGCTACAAGAGCAGGTCAGAGGCTAGGAAACTTGCCGTGAGTAACTCACCTCCGGACTCCTTAAAGCTATCTACTATCTACAAGGCAGAAATCAGGACTGTGATGGAATACTCTGCATTTGTCTGGGTCTTTGTAGCTACAACAACACTCAAAAAGCTCAACACTATCCAGGATAAAGCAACCTGCTTGATTGTTCCATATCTACTCCTTCTACCTCTGATCCTCAGTAGCAGTTGTGTGTATTATCTACAAAATGTATGACAGAAATTCACCAAAGATCCTTAGACAGCACCTTTCAGCCTCTACTGTCCTCCCTATCTCTGTAACCGCCCCAGTCCCAACACCCCAGCCAATCTCTGTAAACTCCTCTAGGGAGTGGTGCAGGTACTGGAGGAGGTTACAGAGATAGGGAAGGGTATAGGGACTGAAGGAGGCTACAGAAAAAAGGAGGGCTGTACGGGCTGGAGGAGATTACAGAGGTAGAGAAGGTTATAGGGACTGGAGGAATTTACAGAGATGGGGAGGGTTGTAGGAGGTTGCAGAGATAGGGAGGAGCGGAGAGGGTAGAGGAGATTAAAGAGAAAAGAGGCTGTAGGGGCTGGTCGAGATTACAGAGATAAAGAGGGCTGTTGGTACTGGAGGAGTTTCCAGAGACAGGGAGGGTTTTGGGGCTGGACAAAATTACAGATATTGGGAGGGATGTAGGGACAGAAGCATTACAGAGATAAAGAGATGTGTAAGGGCTGGAGGGGATTACAGAGATAGGGAGGGGTTTTGGGGCTGAAGGAGTTTATAGAAATAGGGAGAGATGTGGGAACTGGAGCAGATTTCAGAGATTGGAAAGAGTGTAGGGACTGGAGGGGTTTATACAGATTGGGAGGGGTGTAAGGACTGCAGGAGGTGAGAGAGATAGTGAGGGGTGTAGGGACTGATGGAGGTGACAGAGATAGGGATGGGTGTGGGGACTGGAGGAGGTCACAGAGATTGGGATGGGTGTACGGATGTTGCAGTCCAGCACTGATTCCTGTGGACTCCCATTGTTTACAGGTTGCCAACCTGAAAACACAGCCCCATATCCCCACTTGCCACTTCCTGCCCATGAGAAGTAACACCATTGCAAGAGATTTTCTGGAGATGGTGAGCTGGATAGGAATGGAGAGAGGTTAAAAGGCATCCTTAGAGGAGGCTTTTCTGATGAAGGGTCTAGGCCCGAAACGTCAGCCTTCCTGCTCCTATGATGCTGCTTGGCCTGCTGTGTTCATCCAGCTCTACACCTTGTTATCCCTGGATAGGAATGGACCCAGGTGACAGCAGTATCACCCAGCTGCAGAATCGCAGAGGATAGTGAGCTCTCCTTGACAAACACTGCAGGCAGGTTGAGGAGGGATAGTTTTACCAATGTCACAGTGACTTCAAATGGAGTTTATATATTTCATAATTGAATTGTATTGAATTAGCTTTACTGTTACACTGGGATGGAAAACTCCAAGGAAACGAGTCTTCAGAATAACCAGTCAAATATAACAATACACCAACTCCCTGACAGTGAAAAACAACTGACCAGAGGATAATAACCCGACACAATGCCTGAGCTCCAAGACCTGCAAACCAGCTCTCCTCCAGAAGAGTAACCAGCATGTTCCAAGAAGGCAAAAACAAAGCATCATCTGAAGAACCTGAATGAACATAGTAATTAATAGTGAGGGACTATATGCCTCTCCTTTTTTCTTGATCATTGACATTCTCCCTTATCTTAATCACAGAGTATTCAATAGCCACATTGCTTTGTATTTTAGGGGTGACTTTTAACCTAGCCCAGCCCTGTGACAACTGGCAACGTCAGATCAGCTGCTCAAACCTACTTTGCATTCATGGAGGTGGAATGTGTATCAGGTATTTTGTGAAACAGGCGTCTGACTGGAACCTCTCAATTTCCAGTCCGAGTAGATTATATTAACATTACCCTGAACCAGTGAATCACCAAAGAATTCAGCTGAGAAAGAGGAGCCCCTGTCTTTAAAACAATGTTTCATGAGACCCTGTGGCAATTTTATTGTTTTAGGTGTAATAAAGTTTATGTTCTCTCTATGAAAGGTGTGCGCTGTTTATTTAAGTATCGTGTTCAAAGACAATGCTTCATCTTATTCAAATGCTTTCAATTTGCTTTGTGCATTGACAGGAGAACTGAAGTGGTGATACATTTCGGTAGACAGCGTAAGTGAGGGCACTCCCTGTTAACAATCCTTAGCTGGGCTATCAGTTAACCAGAGAATGGACAGGAACAGATGCCCTCCAAAATGTATAGTGTGTGAGATTCACTTGTAAGGAGAATGGTGTTTCTGAATCAATGAGAATTTATAGTGTAAAGAGTTGAAAGAGTGAATGATAAATGCTTTAGCATTGTGACTGGGACATCCCAAAGGCCTCTTGACCAATAACTATGAATTTTGTAGTGTACTGACTCACGTTTTGTGAGTAAACTCAGCAGTGAAACAGTAAATGAAATTAGTGGCATGGTGGCTCAGTGGTTAGCACTGCTGCCTCATGGTGCCAGGGACTCGGGTTCAATTTCAGCTTTAGGCAACTGTCTGTGTGGAGTTTGTAGATTCTCACTGTGTCTGCATGGGTTTCCTCCCATAATCAAAAGATGTGCAGGTTAGGTGGATTGGCCATGCTAAATTACCCATAGTGTCCAGGAATGTGTAGGTTAGGTGGATTAGCCATGGGAAATGCAGGGTTACAGGGATGGGGGGGGTGGAGGCTCGGTGGGATGCTCTTTGGAGAGTCGGGTTGGGCTGAATGGCCTGTTTCCATGCTGTAGGGATTCTATGAACTAATTGAAAATAAAAACAAAATACTGATGGAAACCTAGATATAAACAAAAAATAAATGCACCCTTACACTCTCAGCAGAATTGAATCTCCCTCTCTTTCTCTCTCAAAGTTGATATGGTCCACTCTAGTCTTACATCTTCTGTCTCCTTTGATACAAAAATGAACTTGTTTCTTTCCTTTCAGGTGTGAAGGGTCACAAGCTTCAACAATTCATGGTAATCAAACCTTTAGATCCTTCTGTTCACTTCCCTCTGACTCCATTCCTTCTTCCAATCTCATCCCTTGCTGCATATTCACAATAACCTCCACCTGCCCCTGAGAGACCATAGACAATCTGTCCTTAGCAAAAATTTCAATTACATTCACAAACACCACACCCTTAATGGATTTCAAGTTTCTTCTGTCACTTTCATCTTCACTCCCACTTCAACCAATAGTTCTCTCCCCTCTCTTTGGACCCTTTTACATTCCACCAGAATTCTCACACCACCTGGTCCCATCCCTCTGGTTTCTGATCCTCTCTAGATCTTTTCATTGAGAGCTGCGGGTGTGTCACTGGCCATATCAATTTCCAGCTCTTCTCCCCCGCTCTAACTTTGTCTCTTTCTGACCTTGCTGTTCTCTCTGGTTCAATTCTAACAAGGTCAGAAGTCACATAACATCAGGTTATAGTCGAAAAGGTTTATTTGAAATCACAAGCTTTCAGAGTGCTGCTCCTTCATTAGGTGAAGTGGAGAAAAGCATACAGGCACAGGACTTATAGGCAGAGAGATCAATGGGCAGAGAGATCAAAAGATCATATGAATGGTGTGAGTCGAGTGTTGAG
Source organism: Rhincodon typus (assembly GCF_021869965.1). NCBI lineage: Eukaryota > Metazoa > Chordata > Chondrichthyes > Orectolobiformes > Rhincodontidae > Rhincodon > Rhincodon typus. The sequence continues at coordinate 7,244 of NW_025975265.1, forward strand.
TGGAGGCTGAATAATAGGTCTCTGGAGGTGATCAAAAGTGTCAGTTGTCATGAGTAATGTGTCAACAGCTGAATAGTAAGTGAAGGGATGACCTATAATTCAAATAATTGAGGCAGAGAGATAATTATAAAAAAATTAAAAATAAAGTGTATAGTGAGAGTCTAACCAAAGTAACAAGTAATCCAAAACTGTACAAACTAGTTAAGGTAGAGAAGGGGCAGTGCTTCAAAAGCTTATGATTTCAAATAAACCTGTTGGACTATAACCAGGTGTTGTGTGACTTCTGACCTTGTCCACTCCAGTCCAACTCAGACACCTCCACATGAATTCTAACAAAACCATCAAACCCACTTGTAAGGGGCATGCTGATATTGTGCAATATTTATTATTAATATACAATATTATTGTTACAATACAGAAGCCAAAAGCCAATTCTCCAACACTCCCCTCTTGTTTCCCCCAGACTACGACCCTACTTCCCAAAATCAACCATTGTTTCTGAGTCAGTCACAGAAATCATTCCTTCCACAGTCTCCAACTTCATTGTCCACTAACCACCCAAAACTCCCCCTCCCCCAACAACCTGCTTCGACTTCCTTCCCAAGATCCACAAACACCACAAACAGTGCATCACTCCCTCAACACTGACCCTCCAACAGTGCGGCACTCCCTCAGTACCGATCCTCTGGCAGATCAGCTCTCCCTCAGTACTGACCCTCTGACAGTGCAGCACCCCCTCAGCACTGACCCTCCGACAGTGCAGCTCTCCCTCAGCACTGAC
>NW_025975266.1:0-632 GCF_021869965.1 Rhincodon typus
GGAAACAGACAGGTCAAAGAGGCGGGGATGGAGCCAGTAAAGGTGAGCGTAGGTGGGGAAGTAGGGAGGGGATAGGTCAGTCCAGGGAGGACGGACAGGTCAAGGGGGTGGGATGAGGTTAGTAGGTAGGAGATGGGGGTGGGGCTTGAGGTGGGAGGAGGGGATAGGTGGGAGGAAGGACAGGTTAGGGAGGCGGGGACAAGCTGGGCTGGTTTTGGGATGCGGTATGGGGAGGGGAGATTTTGAAGCTTGTGAAGTCCACATTGATACCATTGGGCTGCAGGGTTCCCAAGCGGAATATGAGGTGCTGTTCCTGCAACCTTCAGGTGGCATCGCTGTGGCACTGCAGGAGGCCCAGGATGGACATGTCGTCTGAGGAATGGGAGGGGGAGTTGAAATGGCTCGCAACTGGGAGGTGCAGTTGTTTAGTGCGAACCGAGTGTAGGTGTTCTGCAAAGCGGTCCCCAAGCCTCCGCTTGGTTTCCCCGATGTAGAGGAGGCCACAATGGGTACAGCAGATACAGTATACCACATTAGCAAATGTGCAGGTGAACATCTGCTTGATGTGGAAGGTCTTCTTGGGGCCTGGGATGGGGGTGAGGGGGGAGGTGTAGGGGGGAGGTGTAGGGGGG
>NW_025975266.1:732-8024 GCF_021869965.1 Rhincodon typus
GGTGGGGCTGGAGGGGAGTGTGGAGCGGACAAGGGAGTCACGGAGAGAGTGGTCCCTCCGGAAAGCAGAAAAGGGTGGGGAGGGAAAGATGTCTTTGGTGGTGGGGTTGGATTGCAGATGGCGGAAGTATCAGAGGATGATGCGTTGGATCCAGAGATTGGTGGGGTGGTACGTTAGGACAAGGGGGATTCTGTTTTGGTTGTTATTGCGGGGAGGGGGTGTGAGGGATGAGTTGTGGGAAATGCGGGAGACATGGTTGAGGGCGTTCTCGACCACTGAGGGGGGGGCAAGTTGCGGTCTTTGAAAAATGAGGACATCTGAGATGTTCGGGAGTGGAATGCCTCATCCTGGGAGCAGATGCGGCAGAGGCGAAGGAATTGGGAATAGGGGATGGCATTTTTGCAGGAAGGTGGGTGGGAGGAGGTGTATTCTAGGTAGCTGTGGGAGTCGGTGGGCTTGAAATGGATATCGGTTTCCAGGTGGTTGCCAAAGATGGAACCAGAGAGGTCCAGGAAGGAGAGAGAGGTATCAGAGATGGTCTAGGTGAACTTAAGGTTGGGGTGGAAGGTGTTGGTGAAGTGGATGAACTGTTCGAGCTCCTCGTGGGAGCATGAGGCGGTGCCAATGTAATGGAGGAAGAGGTGGGGTTTAGGGCCAGTTTAGCTGCAGAAGAGGGATTGTTCCACGTAACCTACAAAGAGGCAGGCATAGCTTGGGCCCATGTGGGTACCCGTGGGCATCCCAAAACCAGCCCAGCTTGTCCCCGCCTCCCTAACCTGTCCTTCCTCCCACCTATCCCCTCCTCCCACCTCAAGCCCCACCCCCATCTCGCCCTCTTGACCTGTCCGTCCTTCCTGGACTGACCTATCCCCTCCCTAACTCCCCACCTACACTCACCTTTTCTGGCTCCATCCTCACCTCTTTGACCTGTCTGTCTCCTCTCCACCTATCTTCTCCTTTATCCATCTTCTATCTGCCTCCCCCTCTCTCCCTATTTATTTCAGAACCCCCTTCCCCTCCCCCATTTCTGAAGAAGGGTTTAGGCTCTAAACGTCAGCCTTCCTGCTCCTCTGATGCTGCTTGGCCTGCTGTGTTCATCCAGCTATGTACCTTGTTATCTCAGATTCTCCAGCATTTGCAGTTCCTACTATCTCTGAAACTACTTTTGCACAGGTCCTTTATTGAATCCGTTTTATTGTAAACCACAGGTTAGGCTTCTGTGTTAAATTCATGTCTTCACCCACTTCTGAGTCTTCACCCACTTCTGTGTCTTCTCCAATGACTGAGACTAGCAGAATGAGCTCACAATTTTCTTCATAACATCTATTAATCCTGTTTGACTCAAGGGCAAGATGTATGGTTCTGTAAGGATCTATTATCTCAGTAATCTTTTGCTTGTCCTGGTAGAGTGTAAAAATCTTTCCCATTGAGAGAAATAAATTTTGAGTTACAAGTTAAGAATCAGATGAGTTTGATTCCACTAAGTATAAGTTCTAGACATCACTGCCAGAGCTACTGAGCTATTCCAAAGATATTACACCACTTACTCAAGTCGGGAAGATTGGCAGTCTGAAATGGATAGATCCATTAACATGTATATTTTCAGAGTTTTCTTGCATATAACCTTGTTCTCCTGTTCCTAACCCCACTGACTCATTTATCAGGTGATAGACCCCACCCTATCAATTGAAAAGCATGATCTTTGGTACAAAGTTCATGAGTTGCTTTTATCCCCCCCAAAGATACACAAATAAACCGCATTAATGACTTATTTCATCTGTAGCATGCTACAGCTCTTTACAAAAATATTTTTTGTCTTCGGGAGATTTGTGTCGAGGTTTTTAAGAGGGATTTCCACTATATTTTACTAAATGCTCCAAATTAACTACATACCTTTCTCTTCTGATTCTAGCCCCATCTAACCGTGTGCTGTTCTTGGAATAATTCACCACTCAGGAATTATCTGCTGAAAGATTGGCATCTTGCGCCTCCATCACATCTTTAAAAGGCCACTGTGCATCCAAGCGAGCACTGGCCTTCTAAAGCTGCTCTGCTCAGTCAAGGATAACACAGTCCAGAGCTGGAGGAGCACAGCAAACAAGGCAGCATCAGAGGAGCATGAAAGCTGACATTTCAGTCGGGACTCTTCTTCCGAAGTCAGAAATCAGTCAAGGATGTTTTCTGAAAATATCAGAGAAAGGAGAGATGGCACCATGATTCTCCCTTAGGAACAAGGAGGTGCTGGCCCAGGGGATGATGTAAAGAAGGCCACACCATCAGATCCTGCAGGCCTGGGTTCTGACACCTTCTGTCCCTTGTATTTTGCAGATACCACCAGCATTTCCATCACTTCCGCACAGAAATAGCTGGCTCAGCCAGAAGCCAGCTCCTCAACCTCGGAGGACGAGATTACTGTTGCCCTCACAGGGAGTACTGCCAAAGCTGCCTCCTGTACCCCCACCAGCTCAGCTAGATGGGGATGTTACCTCAAGGAAGTGTAGGAGCACAATCTGGGGAGCCCCTCACTGCGACAGCTCCTGTGGCCGAGGGAGAAAGGCTCCAGGCCGCTGGCACTTGGAGGATCGTCGGAGACCGGGCACCTGCTCAGCCCCCGGCAGGAGAGGACCCTGTGGTATCAGCAGTCAGGGGCTTCACCACCATGCACAGGGAGGGATCGGAGCAGCAGACAGGGACGTGAAATGGAATGGCTCTCATTGCCCAAAGGCGGCACCAAATTAATGTGTGCAGCTGGCCGCCTCCATGCGCAGGTTGGTGGTTGCCATGGAGACCCAGGCCCAGCTCCCTCAGCGTCTGCTGGAGAGATGCACATGCCTGCACTGCATTACCCAAGCCACTGGTCCTCAGGACCAAAGGCGTAGCGAGGGGCATGGGGAGCCTGGCACACACTCCAGGTGCCTCATCCTCTCAGAGGGACAGGGCGATGCCAGGAGGCACATAGCCAGAGGAAAAACAACACACAGTTCCCTTAAACGTCTCCACTCAGGACACTCCAGAGGTGACTGGGCCCTCCCCTGACTCACCAACATTGGAATTTAATGGGAAGAAGGGTCCACTTGCCTCTGGCAAGTCAACCCTTGGCATGTCTGGCCCGTGCAGACACAAACCCCTTTGGAGTTGGCTGACCAAACCTGCAGAGCTAACGGGTTCGACTACCAAGCAGGCAGTCTCCACCCCAACTGTACAACCCGGGAGTACGCTAGGATGTAATGGGAGGGCGAGGAAGGAGAAAACTTACTCAGGGCACTTTGATGGTCACAGGTGCATTGCTCTGTAAGTAACTAGATGGACTGTGCTGTAGTTTTTGTTCTGATACACATCTTGCTATTGCCCATGTAGCTCAGATTCCACCTTTAATGACTGTATCTGTCAGCCTCATATCTCTATTTAGTGGAGATGATGAATGATGCAGGTTTCTGAAGGAGATCCATTTGGATTGACAGTTCTGTAGCCAAATCCCTCCTAAAATTCAATATTATTCTTCATTTATACCAGATTAGTGGTTTGTTTCATTTTTCTTTGCTTCTTTCATTCCCATTTTGTTTTTCTCACTCACTCCTTTCACACATGCTCTGGAAAGTAACAAGCCGAGAGATTCGCAAACATATTTTGAAGGACCTCTTTTGAAATGAATGGTTCTCAAACCTCTGTCAAAATGATAAACCTAATTATGAGTTAGATCAATCCCTGCCAAAGAATCTCAGAAATCTTCAGTGTAAGAACATGTGAAACCTTTAATTATCATTTTAAACAGGAGAGATAGTACAGACTCTGATACTCTCACAACATGGCCTGTAATATTGAAGTAATAATTGAGACCTGTTGAGATGAATAAATCAGTTGTGTGGATATAAAAAGAGCCTCAGGGTGTGGGAGGGGGGATTCATCTATAGAATTTGGTGGGCAATATCCGGGGGATATAGTAATTCCATTACTCAAGAGCTGTGGCAGTGATCGTGCAGGCTGATGTGTGGACTCAAGGATTCTCTTAGTTTGTGTGCCCAGCCTTGTGTCACAGCTCTGAGGATGGAGAAAGAGAACAGAATTTTGTTGATTATATTTGTTGAACATCAAAGCTGAATAAAGCAGTATCTGAACATTCCTCCTGGCACTAATCTCACACTCCCTCTCTCTCTCTCAGCTTAATACTTTAACCAGGCCAGCCAACTCCCTCTAATCAGGCTCCTGGCTCCAGTTACCACTCAGCACTTCAGCTATACTTTTTGGCTGAAATGAATGTTTAGCCTTTTCATGTAAACCTGCAAAGCCAAATGTAAAGCTATCAAAAGCGCATGTTCATTTATCTTTTTCAAGCTCCATTTTAACCTTTGTTACAAAATTAATCCGTACACATTAGCACAAAAGGAGAAATATACAGGATATGGAACTAAAAATAGGTTAAGCTTGTTAGCAAGCCACAGCGACAGTGATTTGCATTACCTTGCACCCAATGCAAGTGATCCATGTCGTGCTATATGCTCATTTCTGTGGTTGTGATTACAGACTAGCTCTTTGCTCACTGGGAATGACTACATGCTTAGCGGTGGAACCAGAACTTCCAGAAGGAAGGGAATTAAAGAAGTGAGGGAAAACATCAAATTTAAGAAAAAGGCATATAATTGCGCAAAGATGACTGGAAAGAATTAAAGAATGGCAGAGAATGAACAGAAGAATAATTAGGAGAAAGAAATTAAATTGTGAGAGGAATCTAGCTAGAAGTTGCTGTTTAAATAGGAAACAAGTTGATCCTCTAAATGGTGAGAATGGGGAATTACTTGAAGAAAATTAGGAAATTTTGGATTAAACAAACAAATATTTTGCTCCTGCCTTCATTGTGGAAGATACAAATGCATTCCAGTGCTAGCCATAATTCAGGAGGTGGATGGAAGAGAAGTGCTTGGTGAAATTGCAATCATTAGGGGAATGGTATTGAGCAAACTTCGAGCTGAAAGTTGACAGGTCCCTGGATCCTGATGGACTTCATCCCGGAGTCTTAAAAGACGTGGCTAACAAGGCACTACATGTATTAGTGTTAATATGCTAAAATTCACCAAATTCTGGAAAAGTTCTATCAAACTAGAAAGTGGAGGAGTCAGGAAATTGGAACTGTATACCCATTAGCTTAATGTCTGTCATAGGGAAGGTGTTAGAATTGATCGTCAATGAGAAAAAAAATCAAAATAATCAGGAAAGCTTTTGCTTTTGTCAAAGGGAAATCACTGCTTAACCAATTAACTGGCATTCTCAGAAAGAACAACATGCATGATGACTGCACTCATACTGCGCTTGGATTTCCGGAAGGGTTTTGACAAGGGTCTTCATAAAAGGTTATTGCACGAAGGAGGAGCTCAGGGTAATGCATTAGCTTGGATAGAAGACTTGCTGGCTGGCAGAAAACTATTCATAAATGATTCTTTTACTAATTCACAGCATGTGTTGAGTGCAATCCCACAAGGTTCTGTGGTGAATCCTCAGTCTTTTTTTCAAAACAATCTACATCAATGAATTAGATAAGGAAAGGCATGATAGCTACATTTGCAGATGACACAAAGGTGGATAGGCAAATATCTTAAGGAGGATGCAGATGGATATACATAGGTGGAGCAAGCAGGCAAAAAAACTGGCAGATGAAGTATAATGTCTGAAAATGCGATGCTGTTCACTTTGGTCAAAAGACTAAAACAGGGTATTACTTAAACAAAGAACGTTTGCAGAATTCAGACTTTCAGACACATGTAGGTGTTCAAGTGCACAAGTCAAAAAAAGCTAGTATGTAGGTACAGCAAGTAATTAAGAAGGCTAAGGCAGTGACCTAGGAGGCCAAAGGAATGCTATCCTTATTATGCCAGAAATTGAACTCAAAAGCAAGGTGTTACAATTCAGTTGTAACAATTCAGTTGTGCAGGGCATTGGTGAGATCACAGCTTGAATTGTGTTCAGTTTTTGTCTCTTCATTTAAGGATGTTAATGCGTTGGAATTAGTTGAGAGGATGCTTACTTGAAATGAATGTGTTGTTTTGTGGAAATGTTGGCCAGACTGGGTTTGATTCACTGGACTTTAGAAGAGTGAGCTGATTGAAGTATTTTCTAATTTGTTCAAACTTTTTAAAAAAATTTGTGCATTTATTGCCCATTTCAAATTGTCTGTAGAAATGCTGATGAGCTGCCTTCTCAAAATCACTGCAGTGCTTGGGGTATAGGATCATCCAAGCTATTGTTAGTAAGGGCATTCCAGGATTATGACAACAACAGTGAAGAAATGGTGATATAGTTCCAAGTTAGATGGTGTCTACATTTAAAACCTTTTAAAGAAACAATTTTCAAAGTTAAGGACTGATTGTCTCTGAAGTCCTCAACTTTCTGTTGAACATAAGCTTGCTGGGAACCATGATAAAACCCACCACATTGATCTGTTATCTCAGTTACTCAAGACACCTTTACAACATTTTCAATAAACTTGAGAATCAATTTCTTCATATCAGGCTCTTGGTTCATTTCAAACTGCAAATCTGATTTCAATCTATTGCCTTCTCAGCTGCTGGTCAATTTTACTTCAAATTAATGTTTATGCTATTCGGCTGTTGCAAACTATAAAAACAATTGTTGGAAGAGGTGAAAATCTGATCAGGATCTCCAGCCTGTTTTTTATATATCATCAGCTTTGGAGAAATGTGCACCTCATTTCAGTATAAAAGCTCCAACATACAAAATTGTTTCTACTTTGTTGTGTTCCAGTCTTGACTTCAATTCGTTCAAAACCCGTCCATGTACAGAGTTAAAATTGTATCCTAACTTTCACTTGATCACACATTTGACATATATAATTTCAATTTATTCGAGTTACCATCACATATTAAAGGAAGCACAACTTCCAGGTCAAAACCCAGCTCACCTAGCTTGGGAGATGGTGGGAAAGTGTGTCTGAAAGTGTGGGGCAGTGCTGGAGAGGATACCTTTGAAATGAAGTTTATAGATTTACAGGCTGACTCCTATGCTCCATAAACCACCATTTTCACCTCTCGTTACCATTCGGATATTATAACTAACGATTACAGACTTATGAGACAACAAGGTGCAGGGCTGGATGAACACAGCAGGTCAAGCAGCATCATAGGAGCAGAGAGGCTGACGTTTCGGGCCTAGACCCTTCATCAGAAAAGGGGGAGGGGAAGGGGGTTCTGAAATAAATAGGGAGAGAGTGGGAGGCGGATAGAAGATGGATAGAGGAGAGGATAGGTGGAGAGGAAACAAACAGGTCGAAGAGGCGGGGATGG
>NW_025975267.1:0-8022 GCF_021869965.1 Rhincodon typus
GGGCCTAGACCCTTCTAGGCCCGAAACGTCAGCCTTCCTGCTCCTCTGATGCTGCTTGGCCTGCTGTGTTCATCCAGCCCTGCACCTTGTTGTCTCGGATTCTCCAGCATCTGCAGTTCCTACTATCTCTTGTTATCTCTAACCTTCTTTTAAATTTCCTCTGTATTCCCTCAAAAGCAATTATATTCTTCCTGCAATGTGGTGATCAGAACAGTGCACAAAACTCCAGCTGTGGCCTAACAAGTGTCTTATATAGTTCCAGCATTACATCCCTGCTATTGTATTCAATACCTCACCCAATGAGGGAAAATATCCCATGTGGCTTCTTTAGCACTTTTTCTGTCAGGTCTGTCAGGAACATGTGGATATGCACTCCAAGGTCTCACTTTCTCTACTGCTTTCAATATGTTCCCATTTATTTTGTTTGCCCTCCCAAATGCCAAACCTCGCACTTCTCTGGATGCAATTCCATTTGTCACTTATCTGCCCACTCGACCAAACCATTGATATCATCCTGCAGTCGAGAGCCATCCTCTTCACTAACATCTACCAGGCCAATTTTTATATCATCTGCAAATTTCTCAATCGTGCCTTCCACATTTGAATCTAAACATTAATATATATCATAAATGACAAGGGATCCAACACTGAGCCCTGTGGAACACCACTGGAAAACACTTTCCATCAACAAAACTATCCATCAACCATTTCTTTGTTTCCTATCAACGAGCCAAAAATTTGGATCCAACTCACCTTGTTCCCCTGCATCCCATGGGCTTTAATTATTCTGACCAGTCTACCATGGGTCCTTTGTCAAATACCTTACTAACTCCATGTAGACAATATCCACTACTCTATCCTCAGTAATCCTCCTTAATCCTTCCTCAAAAAATTCAAGTATGTTAGTAAGACACAACCTTTCCTCAACAAAACCATGCTGACAATCCCTAATTGATCTATTACTTTTTAAGTAACAGTAAATTCTATCACTCCGTTTCAATTCTGGTAATTTGGCCACCACTGAGGTCCAATGAATAATATTTACAGACTTCAAAAATTCTGGCAACTCGCTTGTATCTAGTGGGGTTTCTCCACAGCTTCCTTTAACAACCTAGGCTATAACTCACGATGCCTGGTGATTTATCTACTTTCAAGGAGGAGAGTGTCTCCAGTACTTCCCTTCTAATTATGTTTATTCAAGTACATCTCTGACAGGCCCTATACTTTCCTTAAATCATACTCCTAATATACTAATAAAGCATCTTTGGATTTTCTAAGATTGATTAAAAAATATCTGCTGCACAACCACCTTTTTGATCCTCTTTTCTATTCTGCCTGAAAACTTTATATCCAGGGATATTGAACTACCAGCCTTACTCCTTTTAAACCTTTCCATTAGCAATTATATCATTCTGCAATGTGTACTACTCTTTGCCTTCTTAAATACCTGTAGAGATTCTTATTATCTATTTTTAAGAACTCCAGTTAGCTTTGTCCCATACCTTAATTTCTTCCTCCTATATAGTCATTCTCTTATATTGTGACCAATTATCTGACCTGTCACTCATTTTTGTGCAGTTGTTTACTTTTTCCTTAAGTTCAATGCTTTCCCCAACTTATTTAGTTAACACAGATGATGGGTCCTTGCTTTAGAATTTTCTTCACAGCAGGAATACACTTATTCTGGATATTCTAACATATCCTCTTAAATGTCTGCTACTCAAGAGAGTGTGAATATTTTTTAGCAGCACACCATGATCAAGAAAATGGTCAATAAGAGTAAATAGATTGTTGGTTTTGTGAGAGATAATGCATTTCGACTGGAGAAATAGAAAAGCAAAATACTTTCAGTACTTACTGATACTGGGAAATATCAGTATTTCAGAGGGACCTGGATTTCCTTTTTTAAATTCATTCATGGGATAGCAGCATCACTAGCAAATCCAGCATTTGTTTCCCATTTTAATTACCCTTGAGATAGTGGTGGTGAGCTGGCTTCTTGCATGACTGTAGTCCATACGGTGCAGGTACACTTACAGTGCTGTTGGGAAGGAGTTCCAAGCCTCTTGGAAATTCACAGGTGTTGTATTTTCTGACATGCCTTCAAAATAAAACAGTTCATGTGATTCGAAGACATGCTGTTGAGGCTTGGCACATTGCTGCAGTTTACATTCTGATAGTACTTCAGTATTTAAAATGATGCATGGAGTGGTGATCAAGCCAGTTGTTTTGAACTTATAGTATCAAGCTTCTTCAGTACGGTTAGAAGGTTTACTCATCCTATGAGTGGACAGTATTTCCCACAATCATGACTTCTACCCTGTACATGATGCAAAATCTTTGGCGAGTTAGATAGTTAGTTACTCGCTGGAGAATTCTTAGCCTGTTACCTGCTTTTGTCGCCACAATATTTACATGGCTAGTCCAGTTCAGGTTCTGTTCAATGGTATTCCCCAGCATGTTGAAGAAAAGTTCAGGGAATTCAAATATGGTAATGCCATTGAACATTAAGGGAGGTGGTCAGATTCTCTTTCGTTGAAGATGGTTATTGCTTGGCAATTGTGTGGTATGGATGTTACTACTTATCAGTCTAAGCTTAAATGCTGTCCCAGTCTCATTGATTGTGGCCACGGACTTCATCAGGATCTGAGGAGCTGAAAATTATACTGAACACTGCACAATTATCAACAAACATTCCCACTTCTGATATTATGTTGAAGGAGAGGTTTTTGACGAATCGGCTGACAATGCTCAGGTAAAGGACACAACATTAACAAATGCCTGCAGCAGTATCCTAGGGTTAAGATGAATGGCCTCCCACAATGATGATTTTTCTTTGTACTTGATTTGACCCCAGCCAGTGGAGAGTTTTCCTCCCCATTTCCAATGACTTCAAACTTATGATGATTGATGATGTTAGATGTTGTCAAATACTGTCGTGAGGTCAAAGGAAGTCACTTTCACATTCCCTCTGGAATTCAGTTTTTTTTTGAGTCAAGTAGCCCTGGTGAACTCAAACTGAACATCAGTGAGGTTATTGCTGAATGAGTGTCACTTGACAGCATTGTCCATGAGACCTTCCATCAACTGATAACAGTGAAGTGATGTGGCAGAAATTGGCTGGATTACATGTGTCCTGCCTGGGCAGGACACACCTGAGTATTTTCCATGTTGTTGGTTAGATGCCAATATTGTAGTTAGCACAGGGGAGTATCTGACTGTCCTTGTGTGAATCATGCAGGCTGCTTCTATGGCAACTTTGTTTTTGCTGATCTTACAGGAACTGATTGATATAATGCAGCCTTTCTGCTCTGATACAGACTCCCAAGCAAGCAGGACTGCAGTGTCTTGGAATGGGGTTGATTATGGGCAACTACATGTGTTAGACCCCATCTGTTCAGCTGAGCCTGGCCTCCAATCAGCTCAGCTCCATCTGCAATTGGACAAAGACCTTGCTCTACCAGGACTATATGGTAGTCAGTGTGAAATGGATGTATATGTTAAAAGAACCAATGCGCTGTCATCTTCCATCTCTTCGAAATTAATTTTGATATCTGGAACATCATGACTGACAGACAATGCCAGCAGCAACAGACCTGAATGGCACACTGATGTAATAGCTGGGAACTCAGCGTTATCACACTGACATTGCTGACCTAGGTAAGAGACAGCTGGCAGGAGAAGATCAGCTCAGAGAATAATATGACAGTTATACATTCTTCTGGAAGGGTAAATCTGAAGAAAAGCGCCAACTTCACCAAGTTCATTTTGCCATAAAAAAGGAACAAGCTGATTGTCTCACTGAGCCACCCCATATAATAAACGAAAATCTCATGACTTCTGGACTGACCATCACCTGATCCAGTCTATTATTTTTGTCAGCCTGGCCCAAAAACACCAGTGGTAGCAGAAACAAGATCACAGGAAAATTAATATCAGTGCTCTAAATCTGCTGCACCCTTGACACGTGTTGATTCTTCAGTGCTGTCAAGAGTATCAAAGACCCAAATAGCCAATGACCTACCCCAATGAAAGCTAAGTATGGAGTACAGAGAGGTAGTCAGCGCTCACTGGAAGGAGCACTTAAAGATGTCCTCAACAAAGACTCAGTTCCTCATTGTAAGTGCCTTCGACCACATTTCATAACATGCGAACTGTCTTTACTGCTGCACAATACTAGCCCAACATGAGGTTGAAAAGGCCATTTGACAGCTGAGAACCAACAAGGCTGACAAGATGACAGAATCACCAACAAAATACAAAAAGACGATGGAAAAGTATTCTTGGCATAAACACATGACCTCATCACCCTTATCTGAAAGGAGAGCATACAAGTGGATTTTTGAAATGCCATAATTGTGATCATTTTCACAAAAGTAGCTAGAACGATAAAGGTAACTACAAAGGAATTTCCCGACTGTCCTTCACAGCAAATGTCACTGCACACGTTTCCCTCAAATAGTTCCTGCCTATGGCTAAAAAGCTCCTACCAGAGTGAAACTGAAGATTTCTTCCATCAAGAGGCACAGTGGATATGATCTTCTTAGACAGACAAGTCCAAGACAAGTGCAGACAACATCAGCAACATTTTTATGGGACTTCATAATCACTCCCAGTTGATAGAGCTTCCTCCTCAGGTTTGGCTCCCCAAATAAATTCATCATTATTTTTCACATGCTGCACAATATGAAAGCCATGTTGATTACTAACGGATCCACCAGTGACCCAGTGTTTATGCTAACTGGGGTCAAGTAAGGCTTTGACATCACACCAACCCTCTTCTCCATCTTCCTCTCCACAACACTCCACCCCATGCATATGTAGTGCTGAAGTGGACCTGCATCACCTCCAGACCAAAACCAAGACCAGCGCAATTCATGACATCGAGTTGCAGTCCACAGATGGTGCTTGCCTACACTCACATCCAGAGGGCAAGCTCCACACCATCAACCATACATTCAGAGGTGTAGGAGAGAATACGCCTTAGGCTAAACATGTGAAAGATAAAAATCATCTACCAGCCTGCCCCCGCCATGCAACATAGTCCAGACCAGGTTCAGTGGACATTGTATTTGCTGTTCACTGAATGCTACTATGTTGTCTGTGAGGCACAGAGTGACTAGGACCTTTTTTTACAGAGTCCTTAAGTCCACCAAATCTGAATTTCCCATTGCACGATTTGAAACAGAAGGCTAGGTGACACTAGTGCAATGTACACCATGAGATTTAGTCCAAGTTTGAATCTTTGCCATCAAACACATTCATTACTACTCAGAAGACCAAAGGCTGCACTGGCACACTGGAGGCAATGTTCACTTGAAATTTTATTTCACCGGTTGATCATTCTTTTTGTAGAGCAGAATTTCTTGATATTACTCCTAAAATTACTCGCTAGTTTGAGCCTGCCTCCCAAAGTTCAAGAGGAAGCTTCGTGAAGAAATTAATATTGTAGCATGGCGCACATTAAAATATCAATATGTTGTTTAATTATGGAGCTGTCGGGTAACATTTTACATTTATTGTCTATCCACAGTTAACTTCTAGACCTATATGAAGAAAGAAGATGATGCTATTTAGAAATGGGTTCCTTCTTTATGAGAGTACAGAATAAAGAGTCATGCCCAGGGGTCACTCACATCCCACTGAGTAACTAATTATACTGCAACATGGGCAAAAGTTTATTACGAATTTTCCTTACACCCTCTTCATTATGGGTTTCACGTGGCAGAAAAGACTAAAGAAAGATCGAGGAAAAAATTCAATTCCCACAATGGAAAGAGGGGTGCAATTTTTGCGCATCTGAGTGTATTGAGTATTTAATTCACCCTTCTTTTATAGTTATTGGTGTTGTAAGAGTTTTTTTCTGTACATAATCTTTTGGGAAAGTAAATCATGATTTTTTTTTTTTAGTTGCAGCACCCTTAATTAATGGTTGTGCTGAATAGAATGCTTTGAAACCTTTGAAACAGCTGTGGTATCTAGAAGTAATTCATTATTGAGAGTAGCTGTGCCAAATGCACATCACAGGCAATGAAATGACAACAAAGAGACCTCTATAATTTGTCTCAAGGCACTCTGTTGAATCAGCGCTTGCTTTTACTCCTTCTTTGCTTCTGTCCACAGATAAACAAAGGAAGTCCAGTAAATATATACCAGCTGTGACTGATAAATCTTGCAGTGAATGATGCTTAGTTTTTCTGTTTCAATTAGGGTCAAATGCATTAGGGATATTCATAGAGTGGAAGCATCATTTTTAAAAAAATTAGTATTTCCGGATTTTCCGGCTCCTTTCATTCTCCAACGAACTGTGCATTCATTCTTGAGGTAAGAGCTGAAAATATTTGAGATCAGAAAATCCTGGCATGTACAAATGAGCCACATATGAATGCAGACATGCATACCATAGATTATATATATTTCTCATCATGCTTTGTTCCAAGGAAAGTCAAACAATGGAAATAAAAATTGTGTGGTTTCTATCATGGACAGCAGTTCACAACACAAACTGTAAACTAAAAATCTACTCCATTGTTTGTCTCTAGTTTTCTTCTGAAAATTCCTTTTAAAATGGTACTCCGACTGGCAAAGCAGCATTTTTGAATTCGGTCTTTTCAATTATTGCTCTCAGCAACTGCACCCAAGTTTGGAAGCCAATTTTTATCTTTGTATTTGTGGGTTTTTTGACATCTTACTGCATTACAGTTCACAATTTAATATATCATGTATGACGAATTCTCGACATAACTGCTGTAAAACACAAAAGTGAAGTGTTACAAATAATCTTAATCCGACTACTGGCATGCATTAAGTCAACAGCACAAAGCTGTGTTATCATGACATTGCTGGATTACATTGAGAACACAGAACATAGAACAGTACAGCCCACAATGTTGTGCCAAACTTTTACCCAAATCCTAAGGTCTATCTAACCTCCACCGCTACCTTATACTATCCATATGCCTATCTAATAGCCACTTAAATGCCCCTAATGAGGACAACTCCACTACCCTCTCTGGTAATGCATTCCATGCCCCTACCACTCGAGTAAAGAACTTACCTCTGACGTCTCCCCTATATCTACCTCCACTCACTTTAAAACTATACCCCCTCGTAATAGCTACCTCCACCCCAGGGAAAATCCTCTGGCTGTCTACTCTATCTATACCTTTGATCATTTTGTACACCTCTAACAAGTCACCTCTCATCCTTCGTCGTTCTAAAGAGAAAAGCCCCAGCTCTCTCAAACTTTCCTCGTAAGTCCTTCCCTCCATTCCAGGCAACATCCTGGTAAATCTTCTCTGCACCTTTTCCAATGCTTCCACATCTTTCCTGTAATGAGGCGACCAGAACTGGACACAATACTCCAGATGTGGCCAAACCAGGTTTTTTGTATAGCTGGAGCATAACTTCACGGCTCTTGAACTCAATCCCTCTATTAATGAAAGCTAACACACCATACGACTTCTTGACAACTCTATCCACCTGGGTGGCAACTTTCAGGGTACTGTGAACATGAACCCCAAGATCTCTCTGCTCCTCCACACTGCCAAGAATCTCTCCGTTAACCCTGTATTCTGCTTTCAAGTTTGTCCTTCCAAAATGAATCACCTCACACTTTTCAGGGTTAAACTCCATCGGCCACTTCTCAGCCCAGCTCTGCATCCTATCAATGTCCCTTTGTAACCTAGAACAGCCTTCCGCACTGTCCACAACTCGACCCACCTTCATATCGTCTGCAAACTTGCTAATCCGTCCTTCCACTCCTTTATCCAAATCACTTACAAAAATCACAAATAGAAGAGGACCCAGAACAGATCCTTGTGGTACACCACTCGTAACTGAGCACCATGTTGAATATTTTCTGTTCACTACCACCTTTTGTCTTCTAAGGGTCAGCCAATTCTGAATCCAATCTGCCACATTTCCCCCTATCCCATGCCTCCTTACCCTCTGTACGAGTCTACCATGGGGAACTTTATCAAACACCTTACTTAAATCCATGTATACCACATCCATGTGCTC
>NW_025975268.1:0-8021 GCF_021869965.1 Rhincodon typus
AAATATTTCCTATTGTTGCTCATATTATTTTCCTCACGTCCTGTTCTCCAGCCTTTCAAAACTACTTTTGCCCACTTCATTACCTTGTTTATTTGTCATATTTTGGTCTATGCCTATCATCACCGCGATGCATATTGGCTAATGTTATTATTAGCTAGATGACGCCCTACTTTTACTTCTGTCTTCTCAATTTAATTCCCATTAACAAATCTGATAACAAATCTTCCATTTTTTGAACACTTACATATTGTGTTAGAAAGAACTCCTATGTGTGTTGTAGAAACTCCATTTTCTTATATCCTTTACCCATTTCTTCTGTTCATTTATAATCAAAACAGTTGTGAACCTCCATGATTATTTTTCTGTGTTTGCCCTCAACTTCCTAGTTTATCCTCATACCGCTTTGTTCATTTCTCTTCCACTAGAAACTATATCAAGGATATATGTTATCTTTAATCTATTCGTTTATGGGAAATAGACATCATTGGCAAAACCAGCATTTATTGCCCATCCCTAATTGCCCTTGCTAACCCATTTCAGAGGGCAGTTATAAGTCAACCATTTTAATGTGGGTATAGACCCACATGTTGGCCAGGCTGGGGTAAGGATGGCAGATTACCTCCAGAAAGGACTTTGGTGAACCACTAATTAATGGTGATTTTATGTCACCATTATTGAGAGCAATTTTCTTTGGGGAATGGTAAAATAGTGTAAGTTAGAGTCTGTCTGCAAAACTTATTGAGGTATTTCCCTATTGTTCACACATAGGCAAATCCTGACACTCATTCTCCTGAACTGGCTATTGTTCCTGTGTCATGGAGTCATAGAGAAATATACCACATGGAAGCAGGCTCTTTGGCCCAGCTCATCCAAACCAAACAGGTTTTTTAAACATATCTATCTAAACCTTTCCTATCCATGCACCTGTACAAACATCTTTTAAATGTTGTAATTGTACCCACTTCTACCACTTCCTCTGGCAGCTCATTCTATATATGCACCACCCTCTGTATTAAAATGTTGCCCTTCAGGTTCCTTTTAAAGCTTTCTCCTCTTAACTGTCCTCTACTTTTGGAATTCCCTACCCCGGGGAAAGGACCTTGACTATTCACCCTACCCGTGCCCCTCATGATTTAATATGCCTCAATAGGGTCACCCCTCAGCCTCTTACACTCCAGGCAAAAAGGTCCCAACCAATCCAGTCTCTCCTTATAACTCAAATCTTCCAGTCTTGGCAATATCCTAGTAAAACATTTCTGCACCCTCTTCAAGTTAATCACATCCTTTCTACAGCAGGGCAACCAGAATTTTCTGCAATCCAACCACACTGTAGTTGAATCCTACCATAAACAAAGTGTTGATTTAGATCTTCCAGAAGTATGTCTGATATGGTTTTGTCATTGTAAAATTCAAGAAAAGTTTTGAGACCAACACCCAGAATTCTTCATTCTGTTAAGTGACCTCGGGATACAATGGCCTGGCGGTACTATCACTGGATTGTTAAACCAGAGACCTCAATAATATTCCAGGGACCTGAGTTTGAATCCTGCCATGGCAGACAGTGGAATTTTAATTCAATAATGTTACAAAAGCACTCTGAAATTCCACTACAAGCGCAACAGCATTGACATTAATAACTGGAAGGTACTTGCTGCAAATTGTCCTACAAGTTGTGCCATGCTTTGAATCCAAGCACCTTAATCTTGAGGAAGACTAGTGGCAAAGAAAGAAAGAAAAGGAAACAAATCCTGCACTCCAGGTCCCAACCATGCAATGGGACATATTTGGTGTACCCAAAGATCTGCAAGTTGAGAAGCAGCCTGGTTAGTCTCATGAGGACCAATGGCAGAAACATACAATCCAAATAGACATTAGCCTTGGATTGAGGGACTGCCAATAGTGATGTTACTGAGAGCTAATCTAGAAGGCCAGGCTAATGATCCAGCAACATGGGTACAAATTCTACCATAGCCACTAGTGGAATTTAAATTCAATAAGTTAATCTTCAATTATTGTAAATTGCAAAGCTAGCAGTGTGATTGATTATTTATCTATGTGGATTCTATTCATTTTGTCTTTCTGATAGCTGTATCCTTTATTTCTGCTGCCATTATGTGCAATAGTTACTAAGTACAGTCACTCCACATCCAGTTTCTTACACTCTACTTTTTCTAAATATGTTACTTTGTGATGTTAAATTCCCAGTCCTCAATTTTCTGTAGTCAGGTCTTAAAAATCCCTACAACATGAGGTTCCTCCCATGGCATGATTGCCTCCTTTGGAAAACTAAAATGTGTCAGAGGCTTCATTTTCTCTTTATAGTTACAAAAAAACCAAAAGAACCGCGGATGCTGTAAATCAGAAACAGAAATAGAAATAGCTGTGGAAGATGCTGCCAGACCTGCTGAGATTTTCCAGCAATTTCTACTGATTTTATTTGTGCTTATGTCAATGTGGACGTGACTTTGGAAACTCCAACACAGTCTCTCCATCAAAATGCAAGAATTTAAAGTTTATTAAGTTAAAAATGAACTATTTGTTTAAAAAAAATCATGTGAACTGAACAAAATGTTCATTTGAACTATCTTTGCAATTGTTTTGGCAGCTAAGAAATCAGACATGCTAAGAGACAGACATGACTCTCTAATTTAAAACCACATTTGCAAATCATTGGAATATGGATGTTGAAAAGCTTTAAGCTGTTCTGTTTGTGACAACTGGGATTATGTTACTTCTGCTTGCAATTACAATGATCTTCAGTTACTTCCAGTTCTAAATCAGAGCTTTGTAAACAGACTCTGATGAAATACCTGCCATCTTGTATTTTGATGTTTTAATCCATTGTTTAAAACCTGCATAGAGTAGTTTTGAAAGTTGCCAGAAACTTAAAAACAAAACAACGACTTTATCTTCAATTTTGGAAACTATTTCAATTTTTTTTCAAAATGTATATGACTCAGTTAATATCATGCATTTTATATATAGGCAGGGCAGCTGGTCAATAAATGTATATAGGGTGCTAAACATACTTGCAATGAATTTGTGTGCACCTAATCTGCGCAGAAATTGGTGCCACTTCTGAATTCATGAATCTGAGCTTTTAGGTCTCCCATATTGGTGTTGAAAATAGCTGCTCAATCCCTAATTTAAGTATTGAAGGGTCTTATTCACAAAGTTTTTACAATATTGCCCAAAAGAAAAAAAAACTTCAAAAAGTGTGAATAACACATTTTTGTCTAACCTGTCTTGTACACTTCAAAATGGACCTTCAACAGAATCTGTAAATTAGTTTCCAAGTATGACATTTTTTTGCCCTCCGAATGATCTATGATGAAGACATCAGAATCTTTGGTGGAATTATCTGGCTGTCAGCCATAGCTATGTTGAAAAATACTTTCTCAGCCCACTACTACTAACTATTCCATGACCTACAGGAGGGTAATATTTTGGCTCAATATTAATATCCACTTCAGTGGCAAGCTCTCCATATTTGGCTGGGGCATCTGCAGCCCATCAATATAAAGTAAAAGCCTTGAAATCCAATTTCAATTTGGGCCTTAATTAAACCTATTGGTCCTGGAGCAGGCATCATTCACACAGCTCAGGTCCTACATCAGAACCACACAATTTCTACAGAATCACGGTCGCCGTGTTTGCTTTTAAAAAGCTTTTTAAACAAGGAGAAAGGAACAAAGGGATGGGCATGTTCATGAGAGGGAGTTCCAGAGCTGAGGGCCATGTAGACCCAGCTGCTAACAATGAATCAAAGACAAATGGGGCACTCGAGAGGACAGAATTGCAGGAACGTAGAGATCTGAGAGAGGTGTAGGACTGGAAAATGTTATAGATACTGGGAGAAGTCAGATCATGGGGACATCTGGAAACAAGGAAAGAACTTTAAACCAAGCTGATTAGCTAACAGAAGAGTAATGGGAGCTCATTTGGGTTAGAATGTGTACAAGACAGTTTTGAATGAGTTCAAATTTACCAAGGACACAAATTGATAAGTTGGACAGGAGAGCATAGGAATACTCAAATCTGGAGGCAATGATAATGTGAATCTGAATTTGAGTAGTAGATGAACTGAGCCAGGGACTCACTTGCCTGCTGTTTCAGAAGTGGAAGTAGGTGGTCTTGATGATGGAGACAATAAGCAGTCAAAAGGTTAATTCAGAGTCAAATAGCAAGCTAAGGTTTTGAACAGTCTTTTTCAATCTTGGACAATGGTCATAGAAATTCATGGAACTGGTGGCTAGAAAACGGACTCTGTCACATGGCCCAAAGCCAATGTCTTTGATTGCCCTTTGGTCCACCCTTTGGCTGGGAATTGGAAGTCAAGTGGCACAGGCAGTTGAACAGAATAATCAGTCTGGTGACAATAAAGTCCACTACTTCCCCTTACTTGGTGTAATCCCTTTCAACACACACCAGTTTTTAAGAAATAACCCTAAAATAAATGGTTAAAATGCCATGAATTTCACAATTCAGTATAAGCGCGTTATATCAATAAGATGGATAGACTGGGCTGAGTCATAAGACAAGAGCCCACTATGTTGGAGGTAATATATTGGCATGGATACAGAATTGCCAAATGTGTAGGAAACAGTGATTGGAAATAAAGAACAAAGCATAATACAGCGCAGGAACAGGACCTTAGGCCCTCCAAACCCCTGCCAACATATTTTACCCTTCCATGCTAAAACTGCCTTGACTTATAAGATCCGTATCCGCTATTCCCTTCCTATTCACGTATTCATCCAGGTGTTTTTTGGATGTTGCTCCTGCGACTGCTTCCACCACCTCTTAAAGCAGCACATTCCAAGCACTCACCATCCTTTGTCTGAAACACTTGCCATGCACATCGCCTTTAAACTCCCCCCCACTCCACACTTTGAACCAGTGTCCCCGAGTAATTAACCTCTCCACACTGGGAAAAAGCCTCATACTTTCCACTCTATCCATGCCATTCACAACTTTCTAAACTTCAAATGGTCACCCTTCAACCACCTCCGTTCTAGTGAAAACAAACCCAGTCAATGCAACCTTTCTTCATAACTAAAATCCCCCAGACCAGGCAACATCCTGGTAAACCTTCTCTGTACCTTTTCCATAGCATCCTCATCCTTCTGGTAGTGTGATGACCAGAACTGTAAACAATATTCCAAGTGTGGCCTAACTAAAGTTCCATAAAAATGCAATATAACTTGTCTATCCTTACACTCAATGCCCCTTCCAATAAAGACAAGCATGCCATGGGCCTTTTTCACTACCTTATCCACGTGTGCTGCCTCCTTCAGTGATCTGTGGACTTCCACACCCAAATCCCTCTGCATATCAATACTCTGCCATTCACTTTATAATTTCCATGACCTTCAAAAATGCATCATCTCACATTTGTCTGGATTAAACTCCATCTGCCATTTTTCTACCCAATCCTCCAACTGAACTACATCCTGCTGTATCCTCTTCATTATCTGAAACTCCATCAATCTCGGCATTGTCTGCAAACTTACTACTTAGACCAGCCACGTTTTCCTCCAAATCATTCATGTAGACCACGAGCAGCAAAAGTCCCAATGCTGATCCCTGTGGAAAACCATCAGTCACAGCCCTCCATTCTGAAAAGCATCCTTCTGCTGCTACCCTCTGTCTCCTATGACTAAGCCAGTTCTGTATCCATCTTGCCAGCTCACCCTGATACCTTTTGTACCAATCTGCCATGAGGGACCTTGTCAAAGGTTTTACTGAAGTCTATGTAGACAACATCAACCGCTTTTACCTCATCAACCATCCTCGCTACTTCCTTAAAAAACTCGATCAAGTTAGTGAGGCACGACCTCCCCTGCACAAAACCATGCTGTCTATTGCTAATAAGTCCATTTGCT
Source organism: Rhincodon typus (assembly GCF_021869965.1). Classification (NCBI taxonomy): domain Eukaryota; kingdom Metazoa; phylum Chordata; class Chondrichthyes; order Orectolobiformes; family Rhincodontidae; genus Rhincodon; species Rhincodon typus. The sequence goes on from NW_025975268.1 coordinate 5,886, forward strand.
TTTAAATCCATATAGATCTTGTCCATGAGAATCTTTTCCAATAATTTCCCTACCACTAACGTGAGGCTCACAGGCCTGTAATTGCCCGGATTACCCTGTCACCCTTCTTAAACAGTGGGACAACATTGGCTATTCTCCAGACCTCTGGGACGTCATCTGTGGCCAAAGAGGATACAAAGATATCTGTCAATGCTCCAGCAATTTGTTCTCTTGCCTCCCTCAATATTCTGGGATAGAACCCATGAGGACCTGGGGACATATCACCTCAATATTTTTTAAGACGCACAACACCTTTTCCTTTTTAACAGCAACTTGGCTTAGAAACTTGACACTCCCTTCCCTGAGATCATCCTCCACCAGTTCCTTCTCTTTGGTGAATATCAATACAAAGTACTCTTTTAGGACCTCACCTACCTCTTCTGGCTCCATACATAGATTCCCTCTTTGTCCTAGATTCGGCCACACCTTTCCCTGACTGCCCTCTTGCTTTTTATATATGTATAAAATGCCTTGGGATTCTCCTTAATCTTATTTGCTAATGAATTTTCATGACCTCTTTTATGCCTTTTAGTTTCTTGTTTAAGTTCTTTCCTAAAGTGCTCTTTTCAGGCTGACGACTTGTGACCAGTGTGGTTCTACAGGAGTCAGTATTGGGATCAGAAATGTTTACAATATATATTAATAACTTGGAGGTAGGAAATGAATGTACTATCACCAAATTTGCAGACAACATAAATGTTGGTGGAAAGGCAGGTTGCGAGAGGAACACAAACAGTTCACAGAGAGATATTGATAGGTTAAGTAAGTGGACAAAAAGTTGGGAAATAGTGTATAATGTGGAACAATGTAAAATTTTCATTTTGGAAGGGACAACCAAACAAGAGAATATTTTTTAAATGGAGAAAAACTGCAAAAAGCTGCAACAAAGAGGAATGTGGGGGTACTTACGTACAAAACACAGAAAGTTTGCACATTGATGCAGCAGCTGATCAGAAAGGCTAATGGAACGTTAGCCTTTCAAAGGGGTTGGAGTATAAGAGTAGGGAAGTCTTACAGCAACTGAACAAGGCACTGGTGAGACTACATCTGAAACATTATGAATAGTTTAGGTCCCGTTATTTAAGAAATCACACAATTTAATTAGAGGCAGTTCAGGGGAGGCCAACTTTGATGATCCCTAATATGGAGGGATTGGCTTATGAGCAAAAGCTAAACAAATTGGGACTCTACTCACTGGAGTTTAAAAGAATGACAGGTGATCTTATTGAAACAAATCAGATTCTTGACGGATCTGAGAAAGTCACTGCTGAGAGAATGTTTCTCTTCATGGGACCAGAGACCATATTCTCAGAATTAAGGGGTGTCAATTTAAGACTGAAATAAAGAAGAATTTCTTTGTGTGGGCAGATTCTTTGTATATATTTAAGGCTGAGATAGATAGATTCCTGATCAGTTGCAGAATCAGGGTTATGGGGAAATGGCAAAAAAGTGGAATGTCAGATCAGCCATGATCATAATGAATGATGGAGCAAGCACAAAGCGTCAAATGACCAACTCCTGTTTCTGTATCTTACGCTGTTATGGTCTACTACCTTGTGCATTAAACATTGGATTGGATTTTAAGGCAACAAATCTAGCAGGTTGCCCCACCTAACCTACCCTCTCACCAACCCCAAGCCCAAACCCACCCCCTAATCCCCAACCAAACTCACACACCAACGCAACACTAAACAAACCCAACCCCATGTCAATCCCAAACACCCAGCTTACATCAATCCCAAGCCACCAGCCCACAACATGCCAAGCCCCCACTCCACACCAGTCCGCCTATTCCAATCCCACAACAAACCCCCACACCAACTCTCCAACCCCACCTCCACACCAATCCTCTAACCAACAACGCCATACCAAACCCAACCCCAAACCCCTCACGCCAAACCCCAGCGCCAACCCCACACCAATAACCACCCCCACCACCAACCCCTCCAAACCCCACAACAATCCCAATACCAAACCCAATCTTCAACCCCACACCAACCCCAATCCCCACACCAAACCCAATTTCCACACCAAACCCAATTCCTACACCAAACCCAATCCCCATACCAACCGCAATCCCCACACCAAACCCAATCC
>NW_025975269.1:0-8020 GCF_021869965.1 Rhincodon typus
AATGCTCAAATAAGCAGTTTTTTACCATGATCCAAAATATAGCAGCCTGCTGTGTTCATCCAGCCCTGCACCTTGACTGAACCGATACCATTTTCACCTGAATCAGACGATTGGAGATTTATGTCCCACTACTGACTGTAAACACTTAATCAAGTCTCAGACAAATTTAACACTGTGCTATATTTTGGATCATGGTAAAAAACTGCTTATTTGAGCATTTGAAGAGCAGCAAGAAATTTCACTGACATTTGAGTCTGTATTCCTCCCCCAATTAATATCAAAAACAGATCAACTAGTCATTATTCTTCCTGTTTGCTACTCATAGGAACTAAATGACTGGAAAATCAATTGATTGGTAGTGAGATAGTTCAGAACATCCACAGATATTTGGTCAGGTGCAACATAAATCCAAGATTCTCTTCTTTGCAATGTTGATGGCTTTCAGTGACAATGATGATATTCATAGTCCTCCAGATTGCCATTAATACCGTCAGTTCCTGTGAAGCTGAATGTCTGACCAGGTCTTTTATAAAAGCTCAATTTTGGACTATTGTGATACTGGCAAGGGTGCGTAAATTGCGACTACCACGTTAAGTACAATTCAGAGTGAGGCAAAGCAATTAATTAAAAAAGTACAATATGTAAACAATTTTTGAGGACACCTTTTTGTTGATAACCCTGTATCTTGGGTTGAATGTACTTTTTATTAACGTTGTGGCACTCCTGTTAACACATTAAACTTAAAATCTACATAATTATATTACAAATATAAATCTGCACAGCATAACATTATTTTAAACAAATGAAAAATACTTTTCTTTAAAATACAGCATTTGTGGCATACTGTAAGATCATTCACAATCACATACAGAGGAGTTCTCTCACAAGCCAGATGTATAACTTGGCATATGAGAATTGAAGGCACAAATACAATGTGCAGTGCAGATACAGTGTTGTGCAAGAATGATATTTGTGATACCTTTATTAATATAGGCACTGTTCTTTTTCATATGGCATTTTTTTCACAGATGAATTGCCAAGGAAAAGTAAGCCAGAGGCCAGATGCTTCCTACTGGCACCCAACTGAAGATTTAACTTTACAAAAGCCTGCATAAATTTCCACCAGATGATAGAGAAAGGTGGTCAGCCTTCAAAATAGAGTTCAATTTCAGTTGAGGCAGGGGACAACTTATTATGAAGGATAGCATGACTGTTACAGTATGTGAATAAAACAAAATTCTACAACAAGAAGCTGTTAGATGAAGCTCCTGAAATTTTCTGTTTGAAGTTCTGTCCTGCCTGTTATGTTTCCTAATTAAGCCTTTAGCTATTTCCCCTATCATAGCAACAATGATTTTGTTGCCCTCAAGGTTTTGCCTCTTACGAGGAAGAGAATGTGGAAACTAAGTAAATTTGTCTTCAACTCCCCACATCTACCTTAGTTACCTGGTTTATCTTTAATCCTTCACTTTACATTCCTTGTCTTTGCCTCTCCAGCTAGCTTTATTTCTTCGTCCATGAACTGGGGCCCTGTAATTAATTCTCTTGGACCAGGAAGGATTTGGTATTATCTTTGTGTCTTCCCCACTGTATTAATTTTTTATGTGTAAAAATCTTTGTCAAAATGGATGATGGTCAAGCAGATCATGTCAGATAAAACACACAGACCCAATTCTGTGCTACTCAATTGTTGAAGTTTACTTTCCCACAATGTGATACGGTTTCATGGGTTTCAGTTGCCAGTGCGTACCTAGCCATCTATTCCAACACCAAAGATAGCTGTCGCAGGATTTAAGTGCAAGAGAAATTACAGCAAAACCTCCATCTCTCAATATGCAACAATAGCTATTGAATTTTAATCAAAAGTAATACTTCTTTACATTTCTGCACTTCAAGGCTTCTAATGAAAATGTAGCATTTTTTACTGCTATCCAGGTGAAATCAACTACTACTGGCCAGAGATCAAATCTAGAAATGTTTTGGTTTGAGTGGATCAGTAGCTTTCAGGGTTAACCACTGGGAAAAATCCTGTCTGTACATATGCAGAGACTCAAATTCAATATTTTATTTTTGCACAAGTTTCAAAGAACATTCAAAACCAAAATATTTACAGGAACAGTTTATTCCATCAAAAATACCATCTACCTCACTTAGCTTCATGTTTCTACAACTGTTTCAACAATATGATTTGTAGGTTTAGGAGCTAGGACAATGATAACTATAATAAAAACAAAAACAGATGTAGATTTCTGAAGTGTACCTTCCAAACTTAGTACCACACAGCGCATAATGAAAAAATTTCTAACATGAGGAAACATTTTAACCAACACTTTAACCTAAAGACACCCTCTGCAAAAGGTATAATTCATTCCAGTTTGGAGGCTACTTGGATGCACACTGGCCGAAGAATACCCCACCTTTCCAAAATGCTTCAGCAAATGTGAGATAATTAAATATACCATCAAAGTGCTACAGTGCATTTGTATACAAATTCTGTGCACCAAATAACGGGACCCTATGTTTGTGGTTGGAACATCCAGGGATAGGGCGAGGGGGCTGGCAGCAGGGGTCAGATATTCCCACATGGTTTTATAATAATACAGAAACCAAACTAATCAAAATATCCTTTTTGCCCAATGCATTTGCTAGTAGAACAGTAGCAGCAAAGACCTGGGAAGCAGATTTCCATCAACCCTCCCAAACAGAGGAAGCAGGTGGTATCAATGAGTAAACTAAGGCAAAGAAATAACTTAAAATGGAGAACTCACTCGAAAATTAAATATTTTTCTAAACTGCTGCCAAAACCCTCATTTTTTTTTTTAACATCCTCTTTCTCCTTACACAACAGAAAGGTTATTCAATCTCTTTATGGGTAGACTGTACTTAGAACAAGTTAAAAATCAGTTTATGCATCAAACTGAATTTTTGGCAAGACATCTATTAAATATCTAATTCTGTTTCTTGATTGAAGGATGAAAATTCTAAAAGTGAGAATGGAAAAAGAAGCATTATTCAGATAACTCTATTGCAGAGGTGTCTAATTATATATAGACATTTGCAGAAGCTGTATAGGTTAAAGAGTTAATCCAACTCTTTTCTAATTATCTCTTCCTACGTTGCAATATTTGTCTTTTGTGGTCCTGATTGGTTCACATATCAGAGGAACCACCTAATTACAGTAATTATTAAATATTTTCCATTGCCTATGTTAAAGTAAATGAATCAGTGTTTCAAAGTAAAATATGTTGATGATACAGAGAAGGAGATAAATTTCAATGAACTGAGGGCAAAAGTGTCTATTAAATATTGTAGGTTTACATTAAAGCAAAGTTTCCTGTGCTTTTCAAAATCCAAATTTACAGAATGCCACAATAGGAAACTGCACTTTAAACAAATCCTTAATGTTTATTACAAAGCATGCGCATTAACACTGAACTGAAACTGAGTTTTTGTTCCACTAGTTAGAGCCAGTCGCTAGATAAATAATCACTGAACTGCAATATAGATAATCTTGAAATTGATGTGTTAAACTCGTGGTGAATATTTTGGATTTCTTGGCATTTCTGTAAATGACTTTAACTCATAAGGTATACCAGAATCCACTTCACTTGATTTTCGTGAAAACAGCAGCCTTATATCACTGTGCAAGTAGATTTTTCCAGACTTTGAACTTTGAAACCTGAACAATTAGATGAACAGATAGAACAAATGAACATTTGGATGCTAGTAAAACCCACTCTTCAATTTAAATTCTCAAATACACTTTATATCAACACAAACATTATCATATTAATAACCGGTAACAATTTCCTTTGAACAAAAAGGAGAAAATCTTATAGCCTAACAGAATTCTATTCATCTCATCATGAACAAATATAAAATCTTCCTTTCCCCTTCTGCACTCGTGCTGAGGGATGATTTCATTGGCATTAACAGTTTTACAGCACTAGATTCAAGAGAATAATCATCCAGAAGCATGGATTATCATAGTCTTATAATCTCATTAGGCCTGAGCCCAAATACTTGCAGGAGAAACCAATGATCAGAAGCAGGAATCTCAGGCAATATTTTACTCTTATGCAAGTTCAGGATGCTGAAGCCAATTGCATTGTCTCCAAAAATGGAACTGACAGCTTGGCGATAATGTCATTGGACTAGTAATCCAGAGACCCAGACTTGGGACATAGTTTGAACCTTGCAATGTTAACTGGGGGACTTTAAATTTGATTAATAATTCTGGAATTGAAAGCTGTTCTCAGTTATGGTGACCATGAAACAAACAATCATCGATGATAGTTATAAAAACTATCTCCTTCACTAGAGAAGGAAATGTGACTTCCTTATCAGTCTTGCCTACATGTGATTCTCAACAATATGGCTGCCTCTTACTGCCCTTTGAAATGGCTTAACAAACCACTCAGTTCCAGAGCAACTAGCAATGGACAAGAAATGTTGCCTTGGCCAACGATGTCCATGTGAAATGTAGGAATAAAGAAAAAAAAAAATCCTGTTTCAATCTGGACCCTTCTGATAAATCGGATTTAGTACACCACTTCTTAACAGTTCTTTGGGATCAAGGATGACTTACATCCATTGTGTTTTGATGGCTTCATGTTCCAAGATGGCTGAATGCACAATCTACAGAATCAACCACCACTTTGTGGCGGGAGGGTTGGGTAGATGGGGCTGTTTGCTCCCTTGCTGGGACCAAGTTCCAAAACAGCAGTTGCTTTGGCACTGAACATTTAAATGCAGGGAGCTCTCAGTTACCAAGTACTACGAGCAAATCCTCCGATGACAAGACTGGGAATGGTTGCTTGTGCCGTACTATTCTACAGTTCATTGGGAAAAGTTGTGCTAAAGATCCATCAGTTGTTTTTAATTAATTTAGTAATGTGTATGCTAATGATTTTATATTTTGCAAAACGACATTCATGTTTTGCAAAAATGGTTTCTAATTGGAAGCTGTTAGGGACAGGACTTCTGCTCTACAAGGGCCTTCATTCGATGAGAGTTCCTACATGACCCAGGTAGTGCCTGACTGCCTCATGATAATGATACACCTGCTATGGAAAGGTGAGGTGGGCTGTCACTGGTTCTCAATCAGTGAACAAGACCAACATTGCTGCCACTAAAGTTCACTCGGAGATTCTACAAAAGATAAATTAAGTTTTATTTTGAATCATCATTGGTGTGGAGTTTGCTGATCTTAGCTCTGGCAGGGTCTGATAATTTGAACTCAAATAACAATCACCACAACTACTGCTGGATTTTGCATGCGTGCAGCTAGCAGGTAGAAATGGACAAAGATTTAGTTGTAAATTTTGCACAATACCCCCCTTATTCTGTTCACAGTAAAATTTACAATGAAAATCCAGGGCAACCTAAAAACCAAACATTTCAAGAATCTCAGCTGAAAACTAAGTTATTTTCCAATCTATTAATTATTAGAAATAAAACAATGCAACATTACTGGTTGTAGAGAGATATGCGATAGTTTCAGAAACTACATACCTCAAATGAATCAGATAACATAGTATTTTTTTCTTAACTTCTGAATTTTCCATATTTTCATGTGTCCCTTCATTTTCTTCCACTGGTACTAGAAATATTCTGTGGCGCAAAAGTGTGATGTGGTTTGGTGGCATATCGCTGAAGTCGTAGGTCACTAAAAACATCTTCACCACAGTTTTATTTGGGTTGAATAAGGTCTGTAAATGAAACAACAATTATTATGGTAATAATTTAAAATCAACACCAAAAGCAATGAAATATAGCATTTAAATTTGTCAGATTGATGTTTACAATTGATCTCATTAACAAAGTTTGACAGTAAAAAATCTGCTGAACCTATCATGTATGCCAGTTGACAAAATATGTAAAACTATCTCAAGCTTTTATCTGAGGGAGAAAAGTGTTGTGAAGTTGGGTGTAGTATTTGTGGATTGGAAGGCAGGATGTTAGAATATGTTTATAAAATGATAGAGGGAGGGGGGAAGACCGTGTGGTCCCTTTAAAAGATGATATGTTTTTCTAGGCTTAGATTAAAAAAAAGTCTGCAGACAGCAGATGCACAGAGAGTTCTTGAAATTGAAACATTGTATCAGAACAGCGATACTGTTAGCAGGCAAAGCAGCATTTTTACTAAGACAACGGGTTTTTGAACTTAGCCAATCAATTTAAACCAGGCCCTAGCCACCAAAACCCAATTACATTTAAATCTGATGGCATTGACAACTTTGGAACAATCCTGTTCTAAGAAATTAATTGGTCATCAAGGGTATAAAAGAAGAGGGTGTTTGTAAATTAGTGTGAAAGCAACTGCCATCTGTTAAGAGAACAGTGCTCAATAGCCATCAGCTCTAAAGAGAGAGAAAGTCACTGGCTCTCACAAAAATCTCAAAGCTCTCAGAATAAGCACTAAATAAAAGGTACCACGGCACTCTTAGCATATATTTCTGACATAAGAATTCGACAGAGGTAGGTGTTGCTGACTGGAGAACAGCAGAGAAGATAAAGAACATTCTAGAAGACTTATCCTAACAGTAATTTTTGAGTTTTAGTTTGTAAAGGTTTAATTTATTTTTCTTATTACTTTGGTATATATAAATGGGACTTTTATTTATTGGAACAGCATACCTTTAGAATTTTGTTTTATTCGGGAATAGTTAGTAGTTAAAGGGGAATTCTTTGGTTTGTTAGTAGCTCTGTTAATTTGTTTACTGTTAGATAAGTAAACGGTTACTTGTTGCTTATAAACCAAGTATCAGGGATTTCATTTCATTTGACCATCCCCTCTGAAACACAAGGAATTGGGAAAGAGAAGGAAAACAGTATTTAGAATTTCACAAGCAGATGGTAATTTATGACTGTATACAAGCAAAATAAGATATCAATTAAAATGCAATGTAATATAATTAAACATAACATAAGAAGTAGGAGCCGGAGTAGGGCATCTGGCCCCTCCAGCCTGATCTGCCATCCATTAAGATCATGGCTGATCTTTTCATGGACTCAGCTCCACTTACTGACAACTCACCATAACCTTAATTCCTTCGTTGTTCAAAAATCTATCTTTGAGGTAGCCTTAACTGCTTCACTGGTCAGGGAATTCCATAGATTCACAACCTTTTGGGTAAAGAAGTTCCTCTTCAACTCAGTCCTAAATCTGCTCCCCCTTATTTTGAGGCTATGCCTCCCCCCAGTTCTAGTTTCACCTGCCAGTGGAAACAAACTCTCTGCTTCTATCTTATATAAAATTGTGAAGGGAATAGATATGTTTCTAGAAGAGCCCCCCTCATTCTTCTAAATTGCAATGAATATAATCCCAGTCTACTCAGTGTCTCCTCATAAGCCAACCCTCTCAGTTCTGGAATCAATCTACTGAACATCCTCTGCACCTCCTCCAGTACCAGTACCTCCTTTTTCAAGTAAGGAGACCAAAACTGTACACAATACTCCAGATGTGGCATCATCAGCACCCTAAACAGCTGCAGAATAACCTCGAATCAGAGATAGTAGGAACTGCAGATGCTGGAGAATCCGAGACAACAAGGTGCAGGGCTGGATGAACACAGCAGGCCAAGCAGCATCATAGGAGCAGAGAGGCTGACGTTTCGGGCCTAGACCCTTCATCAGAAAAGGGGGAGGGGAAGGGGGTTTTGAAATAAATAGGGAGAGAGTGGGAGGCGGATAGAAGAGGGATAGAGGAGAGGATAGGTGGAGAGGAAACAAACAGGTCGAAGAGGCGGGGATGGGGCCAGGAAAGGTGAGTGTAGGTAGGGAGTTAGGAAGGGGATAGGTCAGTCCAGGGAGGACGGACAGGTCAAGGGGGCGGGATGAGGTTGGTCGGTAGGAGATGGAGGTGCGGCTTGAGGTGGGAGGAGGGGATAGGTGGGAGGAAGAACAGGTTAGGGAGGCAGGGACGAGCTGGACTGGTTTTGGGATGCGGTAGGGGGAGGGGAGATTTTGAAACTTGTGAAATCCACATTGATACCATTGGGCTGCAGGGTTCCCAAGC
>NW_025975270.1:0-8020 GCF_021869965.1 Rhincodon typus
TGAAGGGGATAGCTGAAGAGATAGTGGAGGCATTAATGGTAGTCTTTGAGGAATCACTGGAGTCCGGGAGCGTCCAGAGGATTGAGAAATCACTAATGTAGCACCCCCCCACCCCCGTTTAAGAAAAGAGTAAGGCAAAAGATGGGAAATTATAGGCCAATTAGCCTGACCTCAGTCGTTCGTAAGATTTTGGAGTCAATTATGAAGGATAAGATTTCTGAATACTTGGAAGGGCATGGTAAAATAGGGCAAAATCAGCATGGTTTCGTCAAGGGGAGATCCTGCCTAACAAACTCATTAGAATTCTTTGAGGAGGTAATGAGCTGGTTAGACCAAGAAGATCCAATAGATATTACCTGTCTGGACTTGCAGAAGGCCTTTGATAAGATGCCGTACAGGAGGCTGCTGAGTAAGATAAGGGCCCATGGTGTTAGAGACAAGGTACTAGCATGGACAGAAAATTGGCTGTCTGGCAGAGAGTGGGGATAAGAGGGTTCTTCTCAGGATGGGGGCCGGTGACTAGTGGTGTTCCACAAGGGTCAGTGTTGGGACCACAACTTTTCACTTTATACACTAATGATCTAGATGAAGGAATTGGTGGCATTTTGGCTAAGTTTGCAGATGATCCAAAGATAAGTGGAGGGACAGGTAATATTGAGGAGGTGGGGAGGCTGCAGAAAGAGTTAGACAAGTTAGGAGAGTGGGCAAAGAAGTGTCAGATGGAGTACAACGTGGGAAAGTTGAGGTCATGCACTTTGGTAAGAAGAATAAAAGCATAGACAATTTTCTAAATGGGGAGAAAATTCAGAAATCTGAAGTGCAAAGGGACTTGGGAGTCTTAAGGTAAACTTGCAGGTGGAGTCGGTAATTAGGAAGGCAAATACAATGTTGGCACCTATCTCAACGACAGCAAGGATGTACTTCTGAGGGTCTATAAAGCTCTGGTCAGATCACATTTAGAATAGAGCAATTTTGGACCCCATACCTCAGGAAGGATGTACTGACCCTGGAGTGGGTCCACAGGAGGTTCACGAGAATGTCCCAGGAATGAAAGTCTTAACATATGAGGAACGTTTGAGGACCCTGGGTCTATACTCGATGGGGTTTAGAAAGATGAGGGGGTACCTAATTGAAACTTACAGAATACTAAATGGCCTGGACCGAGTGGACATTGGGAAGATGTTTCTGTTGGCAGGAGAGACTAGGACCTGAGGGAACAAGCTTAGAGTAAAGGGAAGACCCTTTAGAACAAAGATCAGGAGAAACTTCTTCAGACAGAGAGTGGCAAATCTGTGGAATTCATTGCCACAGTGGTCTGTGGAGACCAGGTTATTGAGTATATTTAGGACAGAGATAGGTAGGTTCTTGATTGTCAAGGGGATTAAGGGTTATGGGGAGAAAGCAGGAGAATGGGGGTGAAAAACTTATCAGCCATGATTAAATGGTGGTCTGACTCGATGGACCGAATGGCCTAATTTCTGCTCCTATGTCTTATGGTATTATTTTCTTATGGATTAATATCAAAGGTTGGCAAGTAAAATAGTAAATGAGCAACGAAAAACCTTTTTTCAGGAGCAAAAGCGGACGAGGGTACTGCAGTTAATACTTATCTGCACTTCCAAAAAATATTTGAGTACTGCATAACAAATGTGTTAACAAAATTTAAACCCACGGGTTAAAGGGGCTGTGGCTATGTAGATAAAAAACTGAGTAGGGGACAGGAAAAAAAAGGTGTGAAAAGTTCCTTTTTGGACCAGAAGCAAGCATGCAGTTGTGTTCCCCCGGGAACTGATTTTGGAACCTAGCCCTTTTTTGATATAAGGGGCTTCGACATACATGGCTTAATTTAAAATTTTGCAGATGGCACCAAAACACAAATCTAGCAAATAGTGAGGTGATTAGTAATGGATGTAGACTGGTAGACTGAGCAGATAAGTAAATTACATACAATTGTGAAGTAATTTCTATTGCTGCTAGCACCAATGAGGACAGTATAAGCCAAATTATGATTTTAAAGGCAGTGCATGAGCAGAGAGGCCTATGGATTGTGTGCACAAACTTTTTAAGGTACTAGTGTAATTTGAGAAGGATATTGAAAAGGAGCACAACATACTTGATTTATGCTGGACCTGTATGTTAAGTTAGGTACCAGGTTGGAGTATATTGGCTAATTTTGGGCACCTTACTTTGGGAAGGACGTCAAACCTTGGAGCAGATACAGAGGACATTTATGACAAATGGACTAGGGATGAAAAATTTCAGTTATGAGGAGTGACTAAAACTCTAGAGCAGCATAGGTTAAGAGGTGATTTGAAAGGTATTGAAGATCATGAATAGTTTTGACAGACTGAAGAATAATTGCTTCTACTCTCAGAAATTCAATAACCAGAGGATACAGATGTATGGCAATTGGAAAAACAGGTGATCTGAACAACTAATTGTAATCTGAAAATGCTGTGCAAAAGGGTAACTGAAACCTATTCAGTAATATCTTTTAAAAAGATGAACTGGTTACTTTCAAATAAGTTCATTTGGCAGTTAGGTAGGCAAATGCAATGTTAGCCCTCATTTCAAGAGGGCTAGAACACAAGAGTAAAGATATACTGCTAAGGATATATAAAGTTCTGGTCAGACCACATAGAGCCATAGAGATGTACAGCACGGAAAAAGACAGTTCGGTCCAACTCGTCCATGTCAACCAGATATCCTAAATAAATCTAATTCCATTTGTCAGCATTTGGCCCATATCCCTCTAAACTCTTCCTCTTCATACACCCATCCAGGTGCCTTTTAAATGTTGTCATTGTACCAGCCTCTGGTAGCTCATTCCATTCATGCACCACCCTCCATGTGAAAAAGTTGCCCCTTAGGTCCCTTTTAAATCTTTCTCCTCTCATCTTAAACCTATGCCCTCTAGTTTTGGGCTTCCCCACCCAAGGAAAAGACCTTGTCTATTCACCCTATCCATGCCCCTCATGATTTTATAAATCTCTATAAAGTCACCCCTCAGCCTCCAACATTCCAGGGAAAATAGCCCCAGCCTATTCAGCTTCTTCCTGTAGCTCCAAACCAGGCAACATCCTTGTAAAATTTTTCTGAACCCTTTCAAGTTTCACAGCATCCTTGAATTTGGTTTCAATTAATAAATCTGGATTTGGAATACTGTGAGCAGTTTTGTGCTCCGTATCTAAGGAAGGATATGCTGGCATTGGAGGGAGTCTGGAGAAGGTTTACAAGAATGATCCCGAGGATGAAGGGTTTGTCATATGAGGAGTGGTTGAGGGTTCTGGTCTGAACTTGATGGAGTTTAGATGAATGAGGGAGGATCTGATCGAAACTTTTAGAATAATGAGAGGTCTGGTTAGAGTGGATGTGGTGAAGATGTTTCTACTAGTAGGAAAGACTAGGACCTGAGGGCAAAGCCTCAGACTGAAAGGACGACCCTTTAGAACTGAGATGAGGAGGAATTTCTTCAGCCAGAGAGTGGTTAATCTGTGGAATTCATTGCCACAGAAGACTGTGGAGGTTAAGTCATTGAGTGTTTTTAAGATAGAGATAGATAGTTTCTTGACTATAAAGTGGATCAAGGCTTACGGGGTGAAGGCAGGAGACTGCAGTTGAGAAACATGATCAAATGGTGGAACAGACTTGCTGGGCCTAATTCTGCTCCTATATCTTATGATCTTTTGCTCTAATTGGTAGTCTACAGGTCTAAAAAAAGAGTTGTCAGGGCTAATTGGATAACTCTTTCAAAGACATGGTGAGTCAAATGGTTATCTTCTCTGTTATTTATTCGATGATCCTAAAACCATGTGTACTTTATCATGCAGTACCTGCCTTAATTCAACTGCCTTAATAGTCCTCCTGTTCAAGGACCCAACTCACATCAGCCAAGGACTAATGGAAGAATACGTGTTTGGCAAAGACGATGCTGAAATGGAAAACATTGGAACTTGAATAATTCGAGGGACTTCTTGTTCCAAGGTTTTGCTTCGTGTGACGTAAAACAGCAGGTCTTTTAAGGGCAGGAGAGACCACTGTTGGGTTTATTTACTCAAGAGGTGGTGTAGCTTCTTTTCAGAATGGAGCAAGTTCATCACTGATGGAATACTGTACTGTTGGAGGTGCTGTTCTTCAGTTCTATGGTTGAACTGAACCATCATCTGCTCTTGCAGGTACAGGTAGAAGATTCTATGGCGCTATTTTGAACCAAAGCAAGAGACTTTCCCTGGTGTTTTGGCAAATAATTATCCCTCAACCAATACCCCGAAAAAAATTATCCTATTGTTACTTATGGGATCTTTCTGTCTGCAAAATGGCCGCTATGCTTCCAACATTGAGATAGTGACTAAATTTAAAAGTTCTTTGGCTGTTCTGGAAGGTGCAAGTTTTTTAAGTTCCTTCTGTCATTTTGTTACAAGATGGGAAGATTATTTTAAACTGGTGACTTTCAGTTATTAATTTTAATAGCATCTTGGGTACCTTCACTTCTGATGTGAGAATCATACAATCCAACCTCCTGGAATTCATTAGCTAGAGTTGGCCTTCCTATTTGCTGAGTTTTTTTCATTCGCAAGTTCTGGAGAGATGAACATTACATTCCAGTTCTGTTATGGGTCAGTCAACATCATGAAGAGAAGTGAGTTGCAAGTGTCAAACTCGTCTGAAAAGCTGAACCTTCATTCCCTGTTGAAGTGTTAATCTACACTCTCTTTGCAAGGAATAGTTTATATAGCACCCTGAACAAAATAAGATGGCCCAAGGTGCTTTCCAGGAACATCATTGTAAGTAAATTGAAGCTGAGCCACATCATTGACAGATTAGGATGGGGAGTATCTTAAAGGAGAAGTGGGCTGAAGAGGTTTAAGAGAGAAGTTTGAATGCTTTGAGGTTAGCTGGCTGATGGCACAATACCAGTGGTGGGGCGAAGAGAGCAGAGATATACAAGAGACCAAACTCACCAGGATGTAAGGAGGCTGTATCTTTTTGATTCAACATGCACAAATCTGGGGGGACCTGTTTTGAGGTTTGTACACTGAATGTGCCTTCTTGCAGCACTGTTGCTTTTACAGTAATGGATTCCTGATAGAAAAGTTTGAGACAGAGGAGGAGGAGGAGATAGGTGGGGAGGAGAGGAAGGATCTGGTGATGATGGACAAACGTAATGATGAACTCATTAAGTATTTGTCATGGCATTTGGCTCCTGGTTTCGCAAAAATCATTCTTGCTTGGGTGTGGTTGACAAGGCTGATATTATTGTCCTTAAATGCCCTTGAGAAAGGGATAATAAGCTGCTGTCTTGAACTGTTTCTGTCTGTGGTGAAGGTGCTTCTGCTGTTCTGTTGCATAGCAAGCCGCAGGACTTTGATTCAGTGACAAGGAAAAGCATTATATTTTGGAGTTGGGCTTGTGGGAAGATATAGGGAAACTTGTGGCATTGCTGTGGTCTTGATGCCCTTGTCTTTCAGAGTCATGGAGGTTGGGAGATGCTGTCCAAGGTGCCTCAGTGAGTTGCCGCAGTGCATTTTGTAGGTGCTGCACACTGCCACCATGAGAAAGTGGGTGTTTAAGGAATGGCTGGGCCCTTGAGAGACTGCCTTGTCCTTGGCTGGTGTTAAGCTTCTTGAATGTTGTATGGTGAGCATTCCATCACATGCCTGACTTGAGCCTTGTATTCTTGCATATCCTCCAGTAGATTGGGATTGGCAGAGTCTTTCCTGACTCCAAGTCCAGGGTTGAAGTTTGCTGCAGGTTTTGAACTACCCACAACCTATCCAATGTTGACCATGCTGCTATAGTTACGGATCAGAAAGTATGCTGGGTAAGTATAATATTCAATTGCATTTACTGATCTCCCAGTTAAGCAGTGAGTGACATTGATTTGTGGCAAGTTCAGTGTCTAACCTCCTCTTTTACCCAGGCTGACAAGCTTGCGGAGCCCAGTTACCAAGCTAGGCTCTGATACCTTCTCCTTCTGTCTGATTTCAACACATAATGTCTCTCATATCTGAAATTCCATTCAGAGTTGCCAAATCTGAATGTGATCCATGAGGATTATCACATGATAGCCCCACCCCAGTGCTCCCTGATACTGGCACAGGTAAATGGGATTAGCATAGTTTGGTGTTTGTTGGTCAGCGTAGGTATGGGTGGTTTGAAATAGCCTGTTTCTGTGCTATATGACTCTATGACCGGTCACTGGGCACATTCACCCTCCCATTTGCTTGTCTTCCATCACTTCTGGTAAAATGACAGTGGAGTAGGGGTTTTGAGCCCGAGGCTCATCCGTTCTGTTCAATTTTCTTTTTGTTTGTTTCTTTCTTTTTTTGTCTTTCTTCTCATTTCTTTTACCTAACTCTTGTCAAAGAGCTTGGTTGTAGCGACTGCATCGGCGTTGGTGAGTAGGCCCAGCACCACGGACTCGAATAGGCCCAACAGCGCGAACTCGAGTAGGCCCAGCAGCACGGTCTCGAGTAGGCCCAGGAGCGCGGACTTGAATAGGCAGCAGTGCTGACTCGAATAGGCCCAGCAGCGTGGACTCGAGTAGGCCCAGCAGCGTCAGAGGTGAATTTGGGTTGCTGGTAGTTTCTGCATCATCGAGGTGGTCCTAGCACTGACTCATGGCTGCTCCAGTTTTTGTCCCCCACGGCTTCTGCATCCAGTGCAGATTCATGGAGGTGGGTGGCAGAGGTGAGTTTGGGGCCTAGTACAAGACCCTACGGCATCAGCAGCGGCTGCATCGGTGAGATTGGTCCAAAACGGGCTCAAGGTGGCAACAGAGTCGGGTTTGGGCCCCCCAGTGCAGTACTCGACGGTATCAGTGGAGTCTGCACTGGCAAGGTCCTGTGATGAGTCATAAAAACGGGGACAATGGCAGAGGCATGATGGCACTGAAGAGTGGGCAATTTTCGTTCCAGTGGCAGTGCCACTGCGAAGGGGCTCATGCCTGGCCACGAGGCCCATGGCCCATGATGGAGCACTTAACAAGAAAGACTGTAAAGTTGAACACATTCTTTATTTATTCATTTTTCTGCTTTTATATCCTATGTTTTGGTTTATTTTTCTGTGTTTTATGATGGCGTCAGAGAGTGGTGACACTATGCATCACTTTGCACTGTACTTTGTAACAAAATACATGTTGACATTAATAAATCAAAATAATTGGGAAGCTAACAGACTCTTCATTATCCATTGGGATGAATCGTGACTGTCAACCAGGCTTTTCCTCTCCACCCTCCATGTCCAATAATTTTCAAATAATCAAAAGTGTCTTCAAGATCTTAACCTTTGCCCTTGTGCTTTTACTCCGGAGCTGTCATTAGCAATGTTGTGGAGAATGTTCCTCCATTCCTGGAAATGTGAGCATAATTCCAAATGTTGGGAGCCCTATCTCCGGTAGACCATCAGGATTAGAACGATCACAAGGCCACTAAATGTATAATGCATTCAGGCATGTTGGTTGAACAGATGCCTCACCGTCAACAGGCCTGGTGGAACCAAATGTATGTAGCGATGTTACAGAGTCATGGTGTCATACAGCACAGAAAACTGACCCTTTGGTCCAACCAGTCCACGCCAGACATAATCCCAAACTAAACTACTCCCACCTGACTGCTCCTAGCTCATATCCCTCAAAACCTTTCCCATTCATGTACTTTGGAATTCATAACATGCATTCCATCTAGAACATTTGGGATGATACAAAATAGCCACGTCAGTGACATGAAGTTTGTTTCCTTATGTAGATCTATGCATAACCAAGGCTGGGAAATGGACTGGTCAGGGCAGAAACACACCGTTCGAGCAAAAGTGAGAGAGCAATAAAAGGTGCTGATAATTGTTCTAACTATAGCCCTCTGACCCTTGCATGTGGGTTCATGAGTCATTCCAGAGAATTGTGCACATAATTTAGGTTTAGGAGACAGTAGGAACTGCAGATGCTGGAGAATCTGAGATAACAAGGTGTAGAGCTGGATGAACACAGCAGGCCAAGCAGCATCAGAGGAGCAGGAAGGCTGAC
>NW_025975271.1:0-8020 GCF_021869965.1 Rhincodon typus
GTGTGTGTGAGTGTGAGAGAGAGTGTGTGTGTGTGTGTTTGTGTGTGTGAGAGAGTGTGTGTGTGTGTGTGTGAGAGAGAGTGTGAGTGTGAGAGAGAGAGTGTGTGTGTGTGTGTGAGTGGCTGTGTGTGTGTGTGAGTGGCTGTGTGTGTGAGTGGCTGTGTGTGTGTGTGTGTATGTGTGTTTGTGTGTGTGTGTGTGTGTGTGTGAGAATGTGTGCGTGTGTGTGTGAGAGAGTGTGTGTGTGTGCGTGAGAGAGTGTGTGTGTGAGTGGCCTGGTCTCTCAGCACCGTTAGGCAGGTCTTGGCCTGGTCTCTCAGCGGTATGCCAGCCCAGTCTCTTGGTGGCTCCTGGCAGTATTTTGGCCCGGTCTCTGGGTGGTTTGTAGTGGTATCTCAGCTCGGCGTGTGAATGGGTCTTGCCTGGGCATGTTTCCAAGGCACCAGTGGATTTGGGGAGGAGGCAGCTTCAGCAGGAGTGACTTTTCACCATACTCCTATACTGAATACATGTAACAATAAAATCTAAAATCTAAAGATCTTGAGAATCTTCCTAGTTATTTTGAGGCTATTGTGTTGAGAATCCATTTTAATTCTGAATCATTTTTCTTTATTAAACAGCAGTTAGATAGTAAAGGGGGAGGGAGATTGAGGATGGTAGCATAGTGGCAATGTCACCGGGTCTGTGACCTCCAGTTGGAGAGGTTTAGTGTCTTGGGCTCAAAACTCAACCACAGCAGCTCATAGAGTTTCAATTTGAATAAAAAAAAGTCTGGAATTCAAGCGAGACTCAGAATTTGTCACCATGGAACAACCTGGGTTGTCAAGAATATTCAAGGATACAATAAATGGATTTTTAATCAGTAAAGGAATCAAATTTTATGGGGAAAATGGCAGGAACGTGGGCTTGAGGTTATCAGGTCAGCCATGATCTCATTGAAAGGCAGAGCAGATTTGATGGCTCAAGTGTCCTGCGTCTTACAAACTAATAAATTAACTTGATTTGAAAATTTCATCTTGGTTTTCAGTTGCTTCTATGATTGTCTCTCCGTATCTCCTTCGGCATCACCAATTCTCAGAGACATCTGCGCTGCTCCAATTCTGCTCTCTTGTGTCTTGGCTGCTTAGGGCTCTAAGCTCTGAACCACTCACCTCTCTCTCCCTGTCTGCCTTCAAAAAGCTCCTTAAATGTGTCCCTTTGAACAAGCTTTATTGGCCATCTGCTATAAATATCTATATGCATGCGGGTGTGAAAATTTGACTTTTGCAAAATGCTTTTGAATGTCCTATTATGTGAAAGGTGCTATATAAATACAAGTCGGTTTATGCTGTTGAATGCTTTAAACCTTTAGAGTTGTTTGGAAGCCCTTTTCAAACAGTTAGGAGTGCCTTTAAGTTGCACCTTTGCTTGGCATGATTGCATACCGGTCTGTAGCATTCACAGCAAGTTTATTGGAGGGACTTATAACCTCTTCGATCCTGGTAATGTCAAATGTAATTGTGTTCCGATTATTGGTACCTAAAGCCTTAGCCAACTTTTCGTTATAATCAAATCCAAGATATTTGTTGACCCTTTTGCGAAGTCTTGTGTCAGAAAACACTCATCTGTTCAGCGTAGAAATTCCTTTTCCTGACTTCAGGTGAGGACCTTAAAGTTGTAGTCAGTGTTCCATTTCGAGCCACTTTCCTTCTTTCCAGATCAAAGATTTCACCTTAGCCTGGGGTCTCTATAATTTATCCCCAGTAATAGTTTCCCACACCATAAAGTGAGAGTTTCAGCTGTAACATTCTTAAAGTTTAATACAGTGTTAAGTATTGAACTGTCAACTTGTATTACAATAAAATGAGGAGGTGTGATGAAATGGAGGAATTACTGTCTTCGGGTACCATAGTAACCAGTCAACCTTATGCATATGTTTAACACTTACGGTCAAATGAAGTGATAAATACGACCTCACTCTTTCATTCGCCTAGGACATCAGCCTTCAGAATTACTATAATAGGCCAAAGAGGGTTCTATTGAAATCTGATCATTTACCTCAGTGTATGGGATTAATTCTTTTGGAACCAAAATCAGAAATTAGAATCAAAGAATGTTACAATGCAGAAGGATGCCATATGAACCATCAAGTCTATACCAGCTCCCAAAAGAGTTATCTATCTAGTTCCATTCTCCAGCCCTATATCCATAAATCTCTAACTTCATCACTTTCAAACCTATATTCAGCTCCCCCTTGAAACCTCCTATGGAATCCCCCTCTGCCACTCTCCCAGGCAGAGCATTCCAAATCCTAACAACTCTCTGAGTAACGAAGTTTCTCCTCATCTCAACTCACTCCTAGCTCTCTTGCTGACAAATTGCTTGGAAAGGCTCAGCAGGTCTGGAGCATCTGTGGAGAGAAATCAGAGTTAACATTTCAGGTCCAGTGACCCCTCTTCAGAATTGATTGTAGCTGGGAAATGGTTGGTATATATGCTGAAGGTAGGTGAGGTGGGAAGGAGAAGAGTAAATGATAGGTGGACATGGAGTCTAGAGAGAGAGTGAGAGAGTGTGAGAGAGAGTGGGAGAAAGTGAGAGAGTGAGTGAGAGAGAGAGAGAGTGAGAGAGAGAGGGAGAGAACAACAGTCAGGCAGACAAAGGATGGGTAACGGTCAGTCTGGGAGAATGAATGAACAAAAACCAAGTTGCTGGAAAAGCTCAGCAGGTCTGGCAGCATCTGTGAAGGAGAAAACAGAAAACAGAGTTAACATGTCGGGTCCAGTGACCCTTCCTCAGATCTGATGGTGGCTGGGAAAACGTCAGTTTATATGCAGAATAAACGATAGGATAGGGAAATCCTGGGAGAATGAATGTTTTCTAATGGGGCGGGGGGGGGGGTGCATTAGTGGATGACAATTGGTTATTTGTGGTAGCAGCCCATGTGATGCGTTCTGAGGAAGTATCACCGGACCTGAAACGTTAACTCTGTTTTTGTCCTTCACAGATGCTGCCAGACCTGCTGAGCTTTTCCAGCAACTTCTGTTTTTATGCATGTGATGGCAAGGCCTGGTGTGTGAGGGTTAGGGGAAGGACATGGGAGAAGGTGCCCAGGCCCTATAATTATTGAACTCTGTCGATTTCCCCAAGCCGAACTTTGCCTGACTGTTGTTTCCCCCTCTCTCTCTGGGTTATATCTCCACCTATCATTTACTCCTCCCCCAACTCCCCACCCTATTGTCAGCACATACACCAACTGTTTCCCAGCTACTGTCAGTTTTGAAGAAGGGTCACTGGACCCAAAACTTTAACCTGTTTCTCTTTCCACACATGCTGCCAGACCTGCTGAGTTTCTCGAAACTTTCTGTTTTTTGTTGCTAATTTTCAGCATCTGCGATTCTTTGGGTTTTTTGTTTAATTCTTTTGGAGTATTTTCTAATGTCTGTACACGAGAATGATTTGTTCATTTTACCTGGAAGCGACAATGTGGCGGATTTTGATTGAGAGCCGGTACAAAACAGTAGTTTGAAAGCATCAGTGAAGCAGTTGCTGGTGTTCGAGTTTAAATGAAATGAGCGATGCAGCTAACAGCTACATATAAGGATCAATAATGGGACATTAATGTCTTTAGGAGCTCCAAGTATAACCACATCAAGTGGTTCTGAATTTGAAACTGGTTTCATTACCTATGGTATTAGTCTGTTTGTATATTAAAGGTATTATTGCCACCACAGCCTTCCTTTTTTATTGATAGTTATTACTTTATAAAAAATGTTCCGTGATGATTTAATTTGGTCGTTGTGCTGTTCTCCATTGTCTATGTACTTGGTGTCTACTTATTTCTCCAGCCTCATTTGTGATGGGTTTGCTTTCTTCCTTTTAGTGAATGTATTTTGCTGCGTTCTGTTAAATACTGTTTTAAATGTTTCTGTATGTTATTTCTGCATCATTGTTTACAATTTTATTTTCCCAAGTTTTATTCTTAGGCCCTCAAAAATCAACTTTTCTCCAAGTAGTTAAGTTGATTTTTTTCAAACTTACTCCATCTCTACATTTCTTCTTAAAGAGTGAATTATATTAGGGTCACTATTGCCTAGTTGCTCTGCTACTTTTACTGCTCTTAGCTACTGCTGCCATTCCAAGACTAGGGAAGGGTCAAGGCCCGAAATGTCAGCCTTTCTGCTCCTCTGATGCTGCTTGGCCTGCTGTGTTCATCCAGCTCTACACCTTGTTATCTCAGATTCTCCAGCATCTGCAGTTCCTAATATCTCTGAAACAAATGAATTTTTGATTGCTCAGTTTTTGTTATACACAGGGTGAGAAAGGAGTGGGGTATAGAAACCAATCCTTTATTGTCTTTAACTGCATTGCCTATTCTGCTTAACCAACAGCAGGGTTTTTGAAACTCCCCATGATTATTAAATTGTTCTTTTTCTAACTCATTTCATTGATTTGTCTGTGTGATTCTTCCGCCTCATTCCTTCCACAAACAAGTGGTCTGTAGACTACATCCCTTGTCTTAGACACCAGATAATTTTTGTTTTAGATAGAGTCCAAGGCCACACTTTTAGTCAGAACTTTACTTCACTTAACCACATTCCATTAAACTCACAATGATTACCAGCTCCCCATATTTATGTAACCAATTCACACCCAATTAACCCTTAATTAATATATCCATTACCTCTTCTCTCAATTCATTAGGCCTCAGGCATCCCTTCTGACCAAATTCAATGTTAACGTTCTAGTGTGATGGGTTCATTATTATCTTTTATCTCTAGTCATGTGAATTCTAATTTTGTTTTCCTGATACCTATTATGTATGCCCCTTTCCCTACTGCCATTAAGTTATCCCACAAAAGTACAGTTGTTTCACTGCCTTCTTTTCCCTATAAATCCTGTAATGTAGGGGCTCAGTGATAGTATCCCAGCCTCTAGGCTGCGAGACCTTACATTCAAATCCTCTGTGCTCCAGCGGTGTGTAAGGACATCTCTGCATGGGTTACTTGGAAAGTATATAAACCCTGTACTGCTTTGTTCTGAGTCCTGATGTTCCTGTCATTGAGATTTGGTCATTCCTACCAAGTCTGATTCCTCACAGTGCATGATTGCCTCCAGCTCCCCTGTTTTGCCACTAACACCATGTGCATCACCGTACAGAAATTTTAACCAACATTTTTTAAAATAAGGATTTCTGTTTAGACATCTTTTTACATTCTTGTTCTTTAATTCTGTTAGTGCCCTCCCATCAATGTCCTCCTCACGTTATTATTTCCTATCTTCTCCTGCCTAACACAGGAGAGATAGTAGGAACTGCATAGAACATAGAACATTACAGCGCAGTAAAGGCCCTTCGGCCCTCGATGTTGCGCCGACCTGTGAAACCAATCTGAAGCCCATCTAACCTAAACTATTCCATTATCATCCATATGTTTATCCAATGACCCTTTCCACAAGTCCCTACCTTCTTCAGGTGACATCCACACCATTGCTGTAGCTTTTTCCTGCCCCAGGTCTGTTGCCAATGACCTATGA
The DNA here is from genome assembly GCF_021869965.1 of Rhincodon typus. Lineage (NCBI taxonomy): Eukaryota > Metazoa > Chordata > Chondrichthyes > Orectolobiformes > Rhincodontidae > Rhincodon > Rhincodon typus. The sequence continues at coordinate 5,512 of NW_025975271.1, forward strand.
GAAGCCCAGACACATATTCCCCTTCCCTCACTTGTCTGCCTTCCGCAGGGACCATTCCCTCCGGGACACTTTGGTCCACTCTTCCTTCACCCCCAACAGCCCCACAGCCCCACAACACTTAACTGGCAAAGGTGCAACAGCTGCCCATTTACCTGAGATAACAAGGTGCAGAGCTGGATGAACACAGCAGGCCAAGCAGCATCAGGGGAGCAGGAAAGCTGACGTTTCGGGCCTAGACCCTAGACCCGAAACGTCAGCCTTCCTACGCCTCTGATGTTGCTTGGCCTGCTGTGTTCATCCAGCTCTACACCTTGTTATCTCAGATTCTCCAGCATCTGCAGTTCCTACTGTCTCTGGCCATTTACCTCCCCCCTCCCCAGTATCCAAGGGCCCAAACGTACCTTCCAGGTGAAGCAACACTTCACCTGCACTTCCCAGAATCTAGTCGACTGCATTTGCTGCTCACTTCCAGCCTAGTTTGTTCCAACAGGGACCATGGGAAAAGAAATTGGCCCCTTCCTTTCCAGTTTCCCGTCATTGTTTAGGGAGTGCACCATTTGGCCTTTTTGTACGTGGCTGCAAAAGGTGTTATCTATCCACCTAATGATAGGGTGCTAGCCCGTTCCTAGTCTGATCCTCACCAGTGCACCCCCCAACTCCACCCTGCTGGGCAGCTTTCTGGGCTATTGAGGCACCTTACACTTGGAAGAATCTTCCTCATTCTTTGCCCCGCTTTTATCCTACGACTCCCTCCTTAAAGCATAGCTGAGAAACAGAACATTTGGCCAGTTGGTCCCCTTATGTGTTTATGTGGTCCTGTGTCCAAATTCTATTCCTGAGGTTGTGAAGTTCATCAGGCTGTTTTCGTTCTGCTGTGTTAAAGGCACTGTGTAAATGCAAGTTGTTGTTGTTGAGCTCTGCAGCAATACAAAGCACCCCACCTTAATTGGTCGATGCAATTAATATGTGGGAGGAAGCTGAAGCACGCGTGGTTGGAATTTCAGACCATGTGTCTAACACAGTGCTGCTGTCAACTCAAGACATCTCTGTTTGTTTTCAACCCTTATTGCTTGCAGGACATTGACTTGCACATGGACTGCGGGGAATTAGAAGTAGGTGTGGGTGTAAGGTTGCTCTAAAGGGCAGGATGACCCATTTAAAAATGAATCAGAACTTTTATACCAGGCACTCACTTTGAGCACCTGTTTGTGATGGTTGCTAATGGACTGCAATGTTGCTGAGGTAGACCAGCAGTAATATGGGGTTTGGGCGTCCATGAAATAAAGGACACAGTAAAGTAGTAATAAAAGTGTCACTCAGCTCTTTGTATCCTTCAGCTGAGAAACAGAATATTAAGGATGCTGGAAATCTGACACCAAAACAGATACTCAGTAGGCCAGGCTCAGTCCATGGAGAGATGTTCGACACGGGTAGTATTCAAGATGCAGTAACTTTGGAGCAAGGGCTGGCTGGGATAAGGACTAAAGGATAATCTGTGATCAGGTGGAAGGCTGGAGAAGTTCAATGACATAAAAATGTCCAAAGATGTGCAGGTTGGGTGGATTGTCCATGCTAAATTGCCCCATATTGTCCAGGGATGTGCAGGTTAGGTGGATTGGTCATGGTGAATGCGGGGTTTCAGGGATGGGGTGGGATGCTGGGTCTGTGTGGGATGCTCTTCGGAGGGTCAGTGTGGGATCAACTGGGCCAAATAGCCTCTATCTGCACTGAAGAGATTCTACGATTCTATAAGAGTTAGAGTCTGGGAGCCAAAGGGAATGGTGAAGGCTGTTCTGACCCCAGCTGATGTTATTAATGGACAAGTTAGATCCCAATCAGACATCAGCATGGTGGCTCAGTGGTTAGCACTGCTGCCTCACAGCACCAGGAACCCAGGTTTGATTCCAGCCTTGGGTGACTGTCTGTGTGGAGTTTGCGCATTCTCCCCATGTCTGCGTGGGTCCCTTCTGGGTGCTCTGGTTTCCTCCCACAGTCCAAAGATGTGCAGGTTAGGTGGATTGGCCATGGGAAATGCAGGGTTACAGAGATAGGGTGGGATGCTCTTCAGAGGGCTCGTGTGGACTTGGTGGGCCAAATGGCCTGATGCTGTGGAGATTCTATGAATCAATCAGGAACCTAGCTTCATAGATCAAAGTTTTATTTGTTTTGGTTTTAATAAAATACTCTTTCTGAACAATTATCACTCAATGCTGCAGATTTTACTTTAACATTGAAACAAAAGTTTATTACAAAACAAATGGAGATAAAATTGAATTGTGCAAACATAATATAAATTCAAAGATTTTAAACTGGCAGTAAAAAGTATAATTCCATTAATCCCAAAAAACTCCTTAACGTTGAAAGAACCAAACAGCTTATGTATCATACCTAAAACATCACTCCCATAATACTGAGATAACAAGGTGTAGAGCTGGATGAACACAGCAGGCCAGGCAGCATCAGAGGAGCAGGAAAGCTGACGTTTCGGGTCTGGACCCTTCTTCAGAAA
>NW_025975272.1:0-4756 GCF_021869965.1 Rhincodon typus
CGAAACGTCAGCCTCTCTGCTCCTATGATGCTACTTGGCCTGCTGTGTTCATCCAGCCCTGCACCTTGTTGTCTCGGATTCACCAGCATCTGCAGTTCCTACTATCTCTGATTCAATTCAAACCACCCCATCAGTCTATTTTTGATCATCAGTAAAGTGATGGAAGGTGTCATCAACAGTGCTATCAAGCAGCACCTGCTCAGTGATGCCCACTTTGGGTTCTGCCAGGGCCACTCAGCTCCTGACTTCATTACAGCCTTGGTCCAAACATGGACAAAAGAGCTGAATTCCAGCGTGAGGTGAGAGTGACAGCCCTTGATATCAAGGCTGCATTCGACCGAGTGTGTCATCAAGGAGCCCTGGCAAAACTGGAATCGATGGGTATCAGGGTGCAAACTCTCTGCTGGTTGGAGTCATAACTGGCATATAGGACGTAGTTGGAGCTCAGTCATCTTAGCTCCAGAACATCTCTGCAGGAGTTCCTCAGGATAGTGTCCTAGGCCCAACCATCTTCAGCTGCTTCATCAATGACCTTCCTTCCGTGATAAGGTCAGAAGGTGGGATGTTCAATGAGATTGCACAATGTTCAGCACTACTCATGAGTTCTGAAATACTGAAGCAGTCCAGGTTCACATGCATCAGGATCCGAACAATATCCAGGCTTGGGCTGACAAGTGGCAAGTAACATTTGCACCACACAAATGCCAGGCCATGACCATCTCCAACAGGCAACAATCTCACCACAGCCCCTGGACATTCAATGGCGTTACCATCACTGAAGACCCAACTATAACATCCTGGGGGTTACCTTTGACTAGAAACTCAACTGGTCTCGCCATGTAAACACAGTGACTACAAGAGCAGGTCAGAGGTTAGGACTACTGCCATGAGTAACTCACCTCCTGACTCCCCAAACCACCTACAAGGCATAAGTCAGGAGTGTGATGGAATACGGTCAACTTGCCTGGATGAGTGCAGCCCCAACAACACTCAAGAAGCTTGACAACATCCAGAACGAAGCAACCTGCTTGATTGCCACTACATCCACAAACATCCACTCCCTCCACCACTGACGCTCAGTAACAGCAATGTGCAATATCCATAAGATGCAGTACAGAAATTCACCAAACATCCTCAGACAGCACCTCCCAAACCCACAACCTCTTCCATCTTGAAGGACCAGGGCGGCAGATACATGGAAACACCATCACTTTCAAGTTTCCCTCAAAGCCACTCACCATCCTGACTTGGAAATATGTTGCTGTTCCTTCACTGGAAATCCTGGAATTCTCTTCCTAATAGCATTGTGGGTCAACCCACAGCAGGTGGACTGCAGTGATTCAAGAAGGCAACTCATTACCACCTTCTCAAAGGCAACTAGGGACAGGCAATAAATTCTGGCCCAGCCAGTGACACCCACATTCAACAAATGAATCAAAAAAGGAGCGGTTGAGGACTGTCAGTATCTACTTGATGGAGTTTTGAAGGATGAGTGGGGAATCTCCTTATAACTTACAGAAACCTGAGGGACCAGGATATAGTGGATGTGAAACAGATATTTCCACAAGGATGAGTGACCAGGGCAAGGACACAGCCTCAGAGTGAAGGGATGACCCTTTAGAACTGAGATGAGGATGAATTTCTTCAGCCAGAAAGTGGCGAATCTGTAGAACTCATTGTCGCAGAAGGCTGTGGAGGCCAAGTTATTGAGTTTTTTTTCTTCTTTATTCATTCACGGGATGAGTGCATCACTAGCCAGGCAGCATGTATTGCCCATCCTTAATTGCCCAGGGGGCAGTTAAGAGTCAACCACATTGCTGTGGGTCTGGAGTCACATGTAGGCCAGGCCAGGTAAGGATGGCAGTTTCCTTCCCTAAAGGACATTAGTAAACCAGATGGGTTTTTTTGACAACCGACAATGGATTCACAGGCATCATTAGACTCTTAATTCCAGATATTTTATTGAATTCAAATCCACCATCTGCTGTGGTGGAATTTGAACCTGGGTCCCGAGCACACTATCTGGGTCTCTGGATTAATAGTTCTTTAAGACAGAGATAGATAGATTTTTGATTTGTAAAGGGACCAAAGGTTATGGGCAGCAAGCAAGAGAATAGAATTGAGAAACATATTAGCCATAATCGAATGGTGGAACAAACCCGATGGGCTGAATGACCTAATTCAGCTCGTATATCTTATGGTCTTATCAACACTGGTTGAGATTTCCTTGAAAAACTCCAATAAATTAGTAAGACACAATTTCCCCTTCATGAAGTCATATTGACTCTGCTTGATTAGATTATGATCTTCAACTGTTCAACAAAGGCTTGACTATGTATTTAGAAACTATATAGTTGTTAATGTTTTAATGGTTGTTGGGAGACTCTTATCCATGTTTGGTGATGGTTGTATGCAAGTGACGAGATGGGCCACCATTAGCTGATACTCATGAACATCACTGTCAGGCTTTGCAAGTTGGACCCATCTCCTCCTACCCTCCAGCTACAAATTAGAGAGGTCATTATGTACACTTTGACTTTCTTTATCCACTCACACAGCTCTAATGGGTCTGACTGGAATCGAGTAAGCTCAGGCCCCAGATGTGTACAGCTTCATCCTAATGCGTTCCTCAACTTGCGCACTTTACAGCATATTATTAAAAAAACGCTTAAAAGGCTCTTGTCTTTTTTTCAACATTAGTGCAAGGTACACACAGATGGGGCAGCTTTCAGAGTATCCTAAGGAGGAAATTAGACTCATGGATTGTTTCCTCTGCTGATGGACAAATATCTACCTGACTCATTTCTCAAGGTTTCCAGTGTTTTCAGTTCAGTGTTATATTTAATGAAATGAGATTCAAGAAAAGAAGATTGATTGAATATACAGGAGGCTTGAGTGCCTCTCTGCTAAACAGCCGAATAGTCAAGCACTTACACTCTTATTGAAGACTCACAGGTGTAGCCTTGTAGCACACAAGCTGATCTGCCAGGTTTGTTCCTGTCAGTAGGCTCACTCTGGATCCTGCTGTATCTCCTCTGCCTAAGTCCCAGCTTGTACCCATTCTCAGGCTTTAGGGAGAAAGGGAAGAGAAGAGAAAGGGAAAATGTTCCAAGTCAACAATAGGGGCTCGCGTTTACAGCAAGCCCTCAATGTGGTACAAAAAAAAGCAAGTTAGCCAGTTCTAAATCACTGACCAGCATTTTCTGAATGGACCTGGGACAGACACCTAAACACAGATTTTTCGTCCTTGTACACTGAAGGTTAGCAGGAAAGGACAGAATAAAGCCCCTGAATCAATTCACTGGCAAACTCCTGTGGTCATCTTTGTTCCCATCAGATACAGGATCTCACAGCCCAAAGTTTCCCAGCTCAGCTCTGGTCTCTGAGCTCCATATTCTCCAGTCACACTAATGCTAGAGGCTCCTGATCTCCCCAATACCCTGGTCCCACAGTCCCCTTTCTCCACGTTGTCCTGTTCTCTCTGTCACTCTGGTCCCAAAGCCCCATATTCCTCCAGTCACCCTAGTTGCAAAGCCTTCTAAACTGCTCCCCCCACCCACCATCACCCCGATCCCACTGTCCCCTTTCTGGTCCCTTCCGAACTCCTCTGTCAATGTGGTCGCATAGCCCTGTTCTCCCGATTACCTTTTCCTTTCTCGGTGTGAGTTGTTTTCTGACCTTTACAGACTATTGTGATATGGAAAAGAATTTCGTTCCAGTAAGTGAGGAGGGCAGGTGGCCTGTTGCCCTGTTACCGGAGAAAATCATAGACAAAAAGACAGGAGGTGTGAGCATGTGTTCACACTGCCTCTAATTGTCCATCTAATTTGATGTTGATCTGTTGAAACGTTTCTGTGTAAATGCACACTGAAGCTTAAAATCAGCGTTTCATTGAAAGGAAAGGTTTGGAAATTAAAAACGGTGTCATCAGTGGCCAATGAAGTTTTTGAAAGGTGTTAGATTTTGAGAGGATGCTGTGAAATTTCCTGTGTGGAGAGGTGCTAATCCCCCTCACTGTGTAACCAGTGGAAATGGTTCTATTTACACATGCCACGTCTGTTAAAAGCTCTGATTCCTTTGGAGTGCTGGCAGTTTCAGATTTCCTACAATTATTGTCCTTGAAAAGGTTGATTTAATCGTGATGACGTGTTTCTTTGAAGTACAAATAGGAAGAATGGTATAAAAAGGCAGAGAGTTGCAGTCAAAGCAGATACAGAGACAGAGCTTCCACTAGAAGTGTCTTTACAACAAGAACAGGTAAGGGAATTCTGGACTTAGCATGCATTTGTTAATAATGGGGGTAGAAACGAGTTACTTGTTTAATAACAACTAGCTTAAATCCACGAAATTTTTGTAGAACTTTTATTTTTCAGCATTTATTGTGTAAATCCTGGACTATTGTAAGATTTTTCAGATATTCCAGGACTGCATCTCACTCACTGTACCAGCCTGCTGTCCAATCTCCAATGTGCTCCACATGCTTCAGCCTGCTGTCCAGTCTCTCCTACACTCCACAGCCTGATGCCTGCTGTCTAATCTCTGCTAGATTCAACATGCCACAGCCCGCTGTACAGTCACTCCTACACTCTACATGCCACAGCCCGCTGTACAGTCTCTCCTACACTCTACATGCCACAGCCCGCTGTACAGTCTCTCCTACACTCTACATGCCACAGCCCGCTGTACAGTCACTCCTACACTCTATAATTCACAGCCCGCTGTACAGTCTCTCCTACACTCTACACGCCACAGCCCG
>NW_025975272.1:4766-5124 GCF_021869965.1 Rhincodon typus
TCTCCTACACTCTACACGCCACAGCCCGCTGTACAGTCTCTCCTACATTCTATAATTCACAGCCCGCTGTACAGTCTCTCCTACACTCTACAATTCACAGCAACACTGTACATTCTCTCCTACACTCTACACCCCACAGCCCGCTGTACAGTCTCTCCTACACTCTACACCCCACAGCCCGCTGTACAGTCTTTCCTACACTCTATAATTCACAGCCCGCTGTCCAGTCTCTCCTACACTCTACAATTCACAGCCTGCTGTACAGTCTCTCCTACACTCTGCACCCCACAGCCCGCTGTACAGTCTCTCCTTACACTCTACAATTCACAGCCCGCTGTACAGTCTCTCCTACACTCTA
>NW_025975272.1:5134-8020 GCF_021869965.1 Rhincodon typus
ACAATTCACAGCCTGCTGTACAGTCTCTCCTACACTCTACACCCCACTGCCCACTGTACTGTCTCTCCTACACTCTACACTCCACAGCCCACTGTCCAGTCTCTCCTACACTCTACACTCTATACCCACAGTCCGGTCTCTCCTATGCTCTACAATTCACAGCCTGCTGTACAGCCTTTCCTACACTCCACACCCTGCAGCCTTCTGTCCAGTTTCTTCATACACTTTGCTCACTGTGGCCTGGTGTGTAGTCTGTCCTACACTCCGCACCCTGCAACTACCGTCTCGTCTCTTGTAAACTCTACACTCTGTGCCTTGTGTTCAGTCTCTCCTGCACTCCAGATCCTGCAGCTGATTTCCAGTTTTCTCTGCTGTCCACACTCTGTAGCATTCCTGCCATTTGGTCAGAGATTATAAGGTTCAAGTCCTGACACAGACAGTCCGAGGGATAGGAGACAGGTTCTCTAGTGGGACACTGTGTCCAGTGGTTGTTCCTTTCTTCTCTTATTTCCTTCAACACTGGAATAAACTGGAATCTCACCTGACCCACTATCACATACTTGTGAGTTGTTGGTTAGCTGCAACAAAGGTGTAAGTTTATTTTAATACAAGACTACACCAGTTTCTAATTAAAATTCAGTTAACTAATTTTTACTGTGTCAGTAAAGAGCCAATTACAAAGCTTTCTTAAATGAGAGAAAGACCAATTTTGTAATCTGCAAACCCCAAAAAAGGCATAGTAAAGGAAAATATATACGAACACTTGAACAAGGAACAAAAGTAGGCCACTTGGCCCCTTGAACTGACTCCACCATTTAATATGATCATCACAGCTGCAACTCCACTTTCCTGCCTACTTCCCACAGCGCTTACATTTGTTACTAGTTACAAATCTGTTCGTCTCCTCCTTAAATTTGCTCAGATGTTCTTAAGATGGGTCACCAAACTTGAAATGTTAACTCTTTATAGATGATACCAGACTTGCTGAGTTTCTCCAGCTATTTCTATTTTTGTTTCAATTATGTCACCCCGACTCTTCTAAACTCCAGAGGATGCTGGCGTAGCCTGTCTAGCCTTTCCTCATAAGGTAATCTGCTCACTGCAGCTATTGTTCTAGAAAACCTTCTCTGAACTGTTTCCAACACATTGACATCTTTATGTAAGCATGATGACCACTACTATACATAGTTCTCCAAATGCAGTCTCATCAATGCCTTGTGCAACTGAAGCATAACCTTCCTAGTCTTGTTTTAATTCCTCTCATGACAAAACATAACACTCTATTAGCTTTCCTCATTACCTGCTGTATCTGCATACTAATCTGTCATGCATGCACTTGGACACCCAGACCTCTCTGTATCTCAGAGCTCTGCAACCTCTCAGCATTTAAATATTGTGCTTTTTCTACACCAGTCACTGAATGTAAGCATGTAGGTGCAGCAGATGATAAAGAAGGCACATGGTATATTGGCCTTCATAGTGAGAGAATTTAGGTACAGAAACTGGGACTTCTCATTACAATTATAAGGAGCCTTGGTGAGACCAACCTGAATATTGTGTGCAATTTGTTTTCCTTAAAATGCAATTCTAAAGGGGAATCAGAAGCAGCAGACCTGGATGTGTATGCGCACAGATCATTGAAGGTGGCAGGACAGACAAAAGGAGTAGTTAATGAAGCATACAGTGTTCTTGTCTTTATTAATAGGGACATAGAGAACAAGTGTAAGGAGGTGATGCTGGGACCGTTCTCCTTGGAGAGAAGAAGGCTCAGAGGAGATTTGAAAGAAGTTTTCAAAATTGTGAGTGGGCAGGATAGATAAAAAGGGAGAGGCAGGGTTCAGAGGAGACAGAACATTGTGAGAGGAAGGTCGGCAGTGAAAGTTCCAGCAGGTAAAGGAGCGTGATCCTAAACAATTTCTGGAAACTGTTGTTGGTGAGTAACAGGTAAATTATGAGAAATTGTTATTGGAGCAGAGAGCTACGGCAGCTTCAATTGAGTTTTAAAAGTATTTGACATTTAAAGGATTAATTAATTTAAAAGGGTAAGACATGGCAGGAGAGCTCCAAATCGTAGACTGCTCCTTTTGCTGGATGTGGGAAGCCGGACACATTTCCAGGGCCCAGGATCTGCATGTGTGCAAGAAATATCTCCAGCTACAGCTGCTGGAGCCCAGGTTTCGGAGCCAGAGTGGCAGCTGGGGACACTGTTTGACATTCGCGAGGCGGAGAGTATCATGGATAGCACATATAGAGAGATGGTCACACCGCAGACTCAGACTTCACAGGCAGGAAGGGAGTGGGTGACCATCAGGCAGAACAGGAGGGCAAAACAGGTAGTGCAGGAATCTCCTGCAAAACAGATACATCGTTGGGGGAATGGCCTCTCAGGGGATAACAGGAGTAACCAAATTCATGGCAACATGGTTGGTTCTGCTGCAGAGGGAGAGAGAAATAGGCATAGATATGCTATAGTTATAGGAGATTCAACCATAAGGGGAATAGATCGGTGTTCTGTAGCTGCGAAAAAGAGTCCAGGATGGTGTGTTGTCTCTCTGGTTCTAGGGTCCTGGTGTCTTGGAGCAGTTGCAGGACATTCTGGACGGGAGGGCAAACAGCCATGTACCAACATGGTACATGCGATAGGGTTAGTGTTAGGGTTAGGGTTAGGGTTAGGGTTATGGTACAAGTTGGTATTAATGACAAAGGTGAAAAACAGGGATGAGGTCCTAAAAACAGAATATAGAAAACGAGGAAGCAAGTAGAAATGTGGGACCTCAAAGGTAGTTATCTCAGGATTACTAGCAGTGCTAGTCAGAGTAGAAACAGCGGGATATATATAATGAACACATGGCTGAAAAGATGGTGTAAGGGGGAGGGTTTCACATT
>NW_025975273.1:0-8019 GCF_021869965.1 Rhincodon typus
TGCGTTCATCCAGCTCTACACCTTGTTATCTCAGATTCTCCAGCATCTGCAGATCCTACTATCTCTGGTTTCTGGTACTTATACTTTAGCAATATAGAGATGAACTGGATATCTCAACAGGTGGAATTTTAATAGGGAAACAAGGGCTTGTAACTGAAGATTGTCACCAGGGCTTACTGTTAGTTACATTGGGAACACTGGAGCATACAGCAAACAAGATGGCTGGCTGGGATACTGTGTATTGGCCAGAGATCAACAATGACACAAAGAGCACAGTGACTTTGTGTGAGGTGCACAAGACTCACAAACCACAACAATGCAAAGAACTTCGAAGCCCTTATGAGATTCTATTCATTCCTCGTCCAAAATCACAGATTTATTCACTACGTGTGGCAATAATTTTCTCCAAGTCACTGACTACGTTTCCAAATTTCCAATTGTCAGATAGTTAACAGACAGTTCAAGTGTATCTGTGACAAACTAGAGTGCAAAAATCAGTCCATTCAATACATCTGAAGAGCTCATATCTTACAATGGGCCATAACATACATGAAGACCTTTTAGAGATGTGTGTGCCAACTGGGTCATAAACTGTGTCAGCTTCACCACATTATCTCAGATATAATGTTCCCACTGAGCAAATAGTTTGCAATGTTGGACTATGTACCATGAAGTACCGAGCAGAAAGAAAAATTTCATATTGCTATGCGATGGCCAAGAGCTATTCCTCTGGATACAGGCTTTCCATTAACAGCAGAAATTATGTTTGAAAGGCAAATTAGGGTAATCCAGCCAAGCTATCACCTGTCCAAGTTCTCAGAATTACAAGACAAACTTCTCAAAAAATGAGACAGATTGAAGATGGTGCAAGGCCAACATGAAGGAGCAGAACAGTCTGATCTATATGTAGGAGAGAAAGCCTAGCCAAGGAGCCTGATTACTGACAGAGCTACCCAAAGTGTGCAGTGAACCTAATTTGTATGAAATTGCACCACCTAATGGAACAACATTGAGAAGAAACAAAAGCCAACTCAGGGGACTGAATAAACATGTAGAGAACCATTATGACAAACACGCTCTAGCAATACACAAGACAGCAACACTTGTGCAAGTCAAGAACAGCCAGGTGTAAAAATCTAGATCTCCAGAAGGTTAAAACATCACAAAAACTGGAAGGATTGTCAAGCCACCTACATGATATACAGACTCAAACTTAGTATCTTTCAGTTCCTGTTCTTGTATGAAAAGTTTTGCAACTACTGAAGGTATATTATGTATATTATTATCTTAGTGCATGTAATTTTATCTTGGGCGAGAAAAGATGTTGTATCAGTTCTTCAAGAGCCATGTTGCTTTAGGAGCAGGTAACACTAATGAGGCAAGGATCGTGGTGATGCGAAATGATTAGAATGAAAAGTGCAACCGTCAGCATACTAGAATAGGGATGTGGTCACAAATTATTCTGTAATTGCAAGTTATCAGTTTGTCTGTTAAGTAAACCTGTTTGTGATTTTCAAATAAAATGAATTTAAGCTACTTACCAATCCAGCATGGGAGTGATAATTCTATGTTAAGGAACTCAACCTGAGAGGACAAAATATCTCACATTACTGCACTCTGCAAGGCTAATTAAGACTACAAGGTGTAGAGCTGGATGAACACAGCAGGCCAAGCAGCATCAGAGGAGCAGGAAAGCTGATATTTCGGGCCTAGACCTGAAGAAGGGTCTAGGCCCAAAACGTCAGGTTTTCTGCTCCTCTGATGCTGCTTGGCTTGCTGTGCTCATCCAGCTCTACACCTTGTTATCTCAGATTCTCCAGCATCTGCAGTTCCTACTATCTCTAATTAAGACTACTTGGCTGGCTAACTGCCACATGAGGGAGTGTGTACCACCACCTACCCCTATTCTGCCACTGGAAAAATAGCCTAGTGCTACTGTTCACACTTGTCCACCTCCATAATCACCCAAAATGGATGCAAAAATTTAGTCCATGGGCGCTATGTTATATTTTACAAACTTTCAAGCAATAGCCAAGGTCAAAAGGAAATTTTACATTATAAGAGTGGTCAAAGGATAATAATGTGTTTGAGAGCACATTATGAAAGGGATTAGTTTTTAAATGGTTAGGTTAATGATTAATACCAGGTTATAAACAAAACAATGTTATGACGTTGGTCACGTGCATTAGAATTATAAGAATCTTAATTCATGGTCTGATCAACAAACTAAAAATTCTGCAATTAGATAGGTTAATTTCTCATTGCAATTTGGAATAAATAGCCCAATTAGGAAATGCCCTGAGCAAAATAAAGCTACTCATACAAAGAACTAATTTGCTTTTTTCTTCAATGCACAGGCTATTACTGAGAGTGTCACATGATTGTGCAGGAAAATTGAGAATTTACAATGAGAATAAAGGTTTTCTATTAAATGCTTCAAGATTTTATAATTTGACATTAATATAAAATGTACAATGGCAGACACATTTTCCCAACTGATGTAAAATACAATGAATTCATCTGTACCTAGTTACAGCTTCATAATAAATCACAGATAATATATTACGTGCTATTCATAAGAGTACATGTCTCCCTGAAATGTCATTATTGCAGCATGTAATTTCACTGCCAAGTAATAGCATAAGCACGATCCATTAAATAAATGTCCTGAGGCACAAAATCCATGTACACGCATTACAAGAAAAGCTACAGATTATGTAATGAAAGCCTCAATTTTATTTATAAATATAGATATCTGATATCTGTTAAACATCATAAATCACTTATTCTAAGGTTACTGAGTTGTTTCTCAATTGCACATTTTATCAGAAGTCAGGAATATGACAAAGTAAAAATACTGTTGAAATTTAGTAACAAAGAAACTTAACGAAAAACGTGAGAGAATTTAAGTAAATGGTCTGACATACTAAGTGCACAATGATTATATCCTTAACGTAGAAATAATTTCAAATTCAATGATAAAATTTCACTAGCTATATTGATTACATGCAAATTCATTGTAACCTGGTATTTTTAATTTAATTTCTCTTTCTGTGCTAACCAGAGACAGTAGCATGATTTCTCCAGGTATGATAGATGCTAAAGAGTCTCTGAGGTGCCCAAATTGTGCGTGGAGCTGCAAGAACAGTTTCATCAGAAGAAGAGTCTTACAGAACTCAAAACATTAACTCTATCTTTCTCTCCACTGATACTGCCAGATCTACTGAGTTTCTCAAGTATTCTCTGTGTTGGCATCTCTACCTTGCCTTGCTTTTTTGTGCTTTGCCACCTCATTCAGTTCTTACAGCCTCACAGCACTTCAGTCTTTCCATGCCTTTTAGTGCATACACAAAGTCAGTTAGCTTGTCATATTTACCAGCAGTTATCAGTCAAGGGGATGGACCTATTGTTGTATGTCACTTTAGTACATCAGTGTCACACTTATAACATGTGCCAGCAGCTGAAATGGCAAACACGCTGCATGTGCTTCAACCAAATGACCATGTCTTGAAGTCCAATGGAACTAGTCCTCAGACAAATTAAAGGGACACTGTTAGTCAGTGTGTCTGTTACAGTCAGTCAAGAACATGATTTGATCTCAATCAAGGCACTTGGAGACAGTCAGTTGACCACTTTGGGGGTCGAAGTCACGAGCTCCATATAATTACAGTCTGGGGATAGGGACGCGGAAAGTCCTATAGGTCCGGTGCAACCAGTCCAGGAAGTGTTGATAGATCCATGGGCAACTGCAGAGGTATCAGTCAGCACTCTGGTTACTCATCAGCTGGGGCTGTCCTTCCAAGTCAGTCAGAGAGATAGGCCACCGTCAACCATGGAGATCTGTTCACTGCAAGTGAAAGGGGATTATCAGGGAAACTGCTGCGGCTGGCAAATTGGGAAAGTAAATTGTGGGGTTTGGAGGCAGCGTACTAGGATGGAGAGGAGATAATAATCATGGCAGGGGGCCAACTTAATGTGTGAGGGTGAGATATGATAGTGCACTGGAGGACATGTACTAATGTAGGTGGGAAGGTTATCAATATCAATACCACCCTGACTTTGATGGAGAGATAGTGAATGGTGCATCACAATGGTTTGGCATATCTAAGATGTAGGGCAGGGGCTCAGAGGTAACCTGGTAGATGAAGAAGAAGAACATGGAGCAGACCAGAACTGATGGGATCAACAGGAAATGCAAAGAAAAAGGACTATGAAGATTTGGTGTGTCACCCAGATGAACCTGAGCCTATGGGTTCACTGCGTAAAATGTGAATTGGTTGCCTTCCATCCTCATTCAAATCGCAAGTATTCAATGGAAATAAAAAATGGCTGCCACCACACATAGAGTAATCAGCATAAGTATTTTTTTCTCTGTATGACAACGTGAGCTTTAATTCTATTCATCAGGCTCTTACACAGTCCAGGAATCAGATATCTGTAATCATGGAATTCTGCAATGAAACACATACAATGACCAACGACGTGGGATACAAATCCTGGTCATAAGCAATCTTGACCATGTTATTGGACACAAAAAAATTGATTGTCGTCATCTCCCTGAAGTATAAACAATTGCAGGTGACGTTAAAAGTGTCACCTGCAGATCACAATTCACAAAAATAATCCACAATCTCACAGGCTGCATAATGGCATACAGCTGACTGCCTGTTACCTTGAAATGTAAGGATTTGGCAGCATATTCTTATACATTCCTGAGTGATGTGGGTGGTAGGGAAGTTGAGAACAAGGTTTCAGTAAGCATACTGCAGTTACATTCTCCTACTGTTCTTGCATGACATGGTTTTTGCTACATCCATCAGAATGAGGTCCATTCTGTCAAAGATCCATGTAGCAATATTCCATGACTCTGCTTGTTACAGCCCTCTGCAAGGACATTGCTGCAACTTCACCTAATGGGGAAATTTGTAGTCCTTCACAGTATATTCTATCCCATCTGCCATTCAAGGGAATTAATACATTTGAAGGGATAGTTTGACTTATCTGTTGAGAACTGAAGGCTTCTCGAGCTTTTTTCATTCTGTTTGATTTATCTTGGATCTCTTCTGTTGCACTCTAGTGACACTGCTGTGACATTGTAGGGCTGCATCAGGGCAGAGGGCATGGCTGTGCCACCATTTAGGTCAAGGTCAATGTGTTTTGCAGACAGATGATTCAGGCCCTGAAGAAGTAGAAGGGCCAATGGATTATCAGGTGTAATGAAGAATTGAAGTGCAGGACGGGAAAAAGACATGGTCAGTGAGATCCAGGCCATTTTAATTCGACAGAAAGATGAATAAGCTGGCCAGAAGACCAGAAGCAGTGAAACTTCAAAATGTGAGATGGGTGTCTACCTATGCCAGGCCTTTGAATCCTGTGGGCCTTGATGGCAGCGTTGCCATAGCTTTGCTGAGCTCAAGACTAACAACATGAAATGTGTATACCCTGTCCGCAATGGTTATTACTTCCTCCAAGAACTTTGATATTTCTCAGAATGACATCCCTCCCACAGGCCAGACCTGACCTTCTTCGAAATCTATATTGTTAAAATTCTTCATTGTGGATAAAGTACAGAGTAGATGCAGCAGCCTGATGTTAGGAATTGGAAATTATATAATGAGGAGAGATCAAAATACTGGAACAATTGTCACTTGAGCAGAGAAGGTAATGAAGGTGTTTAATGGATAATTTTACACTATGAAAGGCATAGATAAAATAAAGAAAGAAAGATTGTGATCTGTCTTTGAAAATTATTGATAAGGGATCTTCAATATAAAATTACTACTAAGCTACCAAGGAGGTAAGTCTGGGGATTATTGATGCAAAGGATCATTCCCATGTGGAATGCTTTGGCATACAAATCCATTAAGGAAGAAACTACTGCCTCTTTTCACTGGAAAATTGGACCGACATTTGAAACAAAGCACATTACTGGGTAGTGGAAATAATTTAGCGCTGCTTGAGCAAACAATTGGCACAGACGCAATGGGCAGAAAATTCTCCTTCTATAAATCTAAGGGACAAAGTTCCTGGCCTGAGAGGATGATAGACAAGGTGGTTTTAAAACAGAAACAAAGAACAGTAGATGCTGGAAATGACAAGCAAAAACAGAAACTGCTTTGAAAACTCAGCAGGTCTGGTAGCATCTGTTCAGAAAAAACAGAGTTAACGTTTCAGGTCCAGTCACCCTTCTTCAGAACCGGAAAAGGTTCACCAGACCTAAAACATTAACTCTGCATTCTCTGAATCAGGTGGTATATTGATGAGACTTATAAGAATTAGGAAAGCAAGCTGACTTTGCCAGTGTTACAGCCCATCGAAGCACCATATTAAATTGCAATATTGAGTGGGAGAGGTATTGATATTAGAAGAGTAAAGCTGAGAAGTACTTGGCTAGTTTGAAACAGAATAAGGAGGCACGTCTTGGTGTAGCTATTTGTAAAATTTTGATCCATTTTAAGATTAAATGGTTTGAAGGGAACTCTCATGAGCTGAAAGTCAATGCAGGTTGCACTGAAGGTTGAAAAAGCCCAGGCTTTGGTCATCAATCTTGTGGGGATTTGAATTACCTATTTAAAAGCCAAATGGTTCTCTTTGCTTCTCTTTGTCCAATGACCACTCGGCTCCTTACCAGAGGATTGGAGCATGTTCCTTCATGCACCATTATTGTGTATGACTGGTTGCCCCAACATACAAATGGTCTAGCATGAGAGGCAGTAAATAGTCACCATCATTGCTGTTTCGGAGTTGCAGTCCATTATATTTATGGAGGAACGAATCTCCTGGGATTTCAGGCCCTTTGGTACTATAATTAAGTGGCTAGCCGTTGGATTAATTTGAGTCAAACCCTTGTCATTTATGAATGTATCTCAATGAATATTAATACACTGTTACGTAAAACATGCCTGTCCCCATGGCCCACATACAGCATTTCGAAAGGAAACTTGTTTTAATCCTCAATGTCAACATTGTATCAAGAGTGACATGTTGTTAGTATTCTTTAATTCACCTCTACCACCATAGTTTCAACCTTGAAAGGTCCAGGAGTAACTGTATGAAATTTTTCTTCTTTGGCTAAGTATTTCCTTGGCATCATAGAAACTGTCAGGTAAAATGTTTCTATTGAAATCATTGTGTAAAATGGATTGAGACTGCTGAAATTCACTTCACTTGCAATTTTAAAAAAAAGTGCCGTCAGAGAAGAAACTGTCAATTCTTTCCTCGGACTTTATTAACCTGCAGATGAAAGGGCAGTCTTTAAAATACTTTTAAAGGTTCAAAGAATTGAGAGGTGTTGTGTTTTAGAACATCATTTTTTACCTCTGGGATCTGGGCTCAAATGTAGTCTGGGATGAATCAGATGAAAGCCCTCACTTTCCGAAAGTTATTAAGGCCTCCACAATAAGTGAATTTGGGCAAAGTCAACTTATTCAGATCCCACAGCAACTTGGGCCAAAGTACAGCACTGACCACAATTCAGAAGTAATTGATATAAATTGAAGAATGTATCTGCTACCATGAGCTATGGGTGACTGCTCTGCAAATACAAGTTGTGAAATTATGGGATAGCAAGAACTGCAGATGCTGGAGTCAGAGATAGCAAAGTGTGGAGCTGGAGGAACACAGCAGGTCAGGCAGCATCAGAGGAGCAGGAGAGTCAACGTTTCGGGTCGGGACCCTTCTTCAGAAATGGGGAGGGGTAGGGAGCTCAGAAATACATAGAGAGAGGAGGGGTGGGGGTGGGGAAGGTAGGTGGCACGGTGATGGGTGAGAGCAGGTAGTCAGTGGTGGGGATTGGTCAGTGAGTTGGGAGGAGCGGATAGGTGGGAGAGAAGATGAACAAGTTGTGTCAGGTCAAGGAGGCGGGGATGAAAGGGAGGGTTGGTCATAGGATGAGGCCAGGGCGGGTGGGGAGATTTTGAAACTGGTAAAATCCACGTTTAGGCCATCGGACTGTAGGCTCCCAAGGCAGAATATGAGGTGCTGCTCCTCCAGTTTGCAGGTAGCGTCATTGTGACACTG
>NW_025975274.1:0-7170 GCF_021869965.1 Rhincodon typus
GGGGGTGGGCAGATCGCAGTATGCGCCCGGTCCCCAGCTTTCGCAGCACTGGGACTGTGTGGGTGGGTGTGTGGGCTATGAAGCCGGGAGCTTTTCCCCCCGGGGTTGGGGTCCACACTACTCTACACCGATGTCAGGCCCTCACCTACACAAATGGGCCCACAGTTGCCCCATTTACCTTTTACATTCGAGTAGCTCCCCATCACTCCGGCTGGTCACGCTCCTCTCCCGACCTCAGGGACAACGGAACCAGTGTCGCCGTCCTACAGTCACACCATCGGGGACGTCCCGTTAGAGACGGCAAGGAACACGAGGGGAGGGAGGAATGGAAAGGACCGGCCCGGCACTGCGCAGACTCCCGCCCGGCACGGGACATCACGACAGCAGCACGCAAACTCCCGGCCAGCACAGGACGTCACGACAGTAGTACGCAGTTTCCAGTTGTCACTGCGCAGACTCTGAGCCGGCACCAACGACACGGGCAGGGCGAAATCATCCGGAACTGCGCAGACTCTGGGCCGGCATTGGATTGGAATCCTTGCTGGTCCTGCGAAATCTGTTAGAGGTCTGAAGGAGGCATGGTTAATGGGTGACATCGCGTTGTCCCAATCTGAAGTGCATTGGAGCAACATACAACTAGTTTCTCAATTATATCAAAAAACCAAATAGTTAAAGCATTAAAAGTGCATTAGATCATTATTTGAATAGGAATAGTGTGTAGGATTGCAGGGAGTATGGAATGAAGTGAGATGCTCACTCAGCTTGTGCAGGCACAATGGATTGAATGGTCACCTTCTGCTCTGTAACGATTCTCAGATTAAATTATAAACCAAGATGGAAAATGCAGCATACACCCAGTAGAATTGACAGGGCGAGAAACAAGAGTTAACGTTGCAAGTTGATGAGAAGGAGAAAAGTTTAAGATAAATCAAAATGAGAAATAAGTGCTATTTTGAGTAACTTTGCAAGGACACATGCACGCATAAGGGATCCATTGAATTTAGTAACTGGCAGTCACACAATTGCCAGAGGAAGAAAAACATAAAGACTCTGTCCAATTAAGGAATAAAAGTTGAAACAAATGTAATGCTGATAACATAGTGAAACATGAGCATTTAAAAAACATCTTTCACAACCTAAGGATATCCTGAAGTGTTTTACAGCCAGTTTTTATTCATTGGTGCTAGAATTTTTGAATGGTGACCTCAGCGACCTGTTAGAGGTCTTCAGATTTCTTAGGTAACTTAATAGTTTAAAGTGTCAGAGGTTGTGTCTGTGGTTCGGAGACTCAGTAATGAGGTGTCACAAGTTTTAAAAAATTACACAAAAGAATTAAAAGGTATGTTGGAATTTTATTTTACATGGGTGGTAGGAGAATTCCCTTGTTTCAAATCACTGTTGAAGTAGAATATTAAGATTATTTGTAGGGGAAGTGAAGAGATTTGCAAAACAGGAATATTAATGGGTATGGGATGCAGACAGAAATGAGAAATACTGGATGACTCATGAGGGGGAAAAGCATCTCTAAACTGAAGAGCTGTTTGATTGCTATAACATTTCATGTTTCTGTCAAATCAATGTAAGGTTAGTTTGGAAGTGACCACAAAAGTGGGACATACTGGGGGTTGTGTTACAAGTGGGAGAATTTTGGAAGAACTGAAGTCTACTTAGGACTGAAAATGGGAGGCTGGCCAAAATACTAACGGATGAGACAAGTCTAGAGATGTCACAGGCATGGAAGTGAGTTTCAGCAACAAATGGGCAGAGGCAGGGACAAGAAGGGGTGATAATTCATAGGTACAAGAAAATGGGCAGGACTATGGATCAAATAGAATAATTGGCTTCAAGTTGAGCTGATGACTTGGGATGAGAGGATTGAATTGGCAACATGGAAACGCAGTCAGGGTCTGAAGACAATGGCTTACGTTTTGCCCATGTTTAACTCAAGAGAACTGTGGCGCTGGCTGTGAGAGAAGCAGGCTGGCAATGCAGAAGCAGTGGTGGGGTCAAGAGAAGTGGTGCAGAGATTGAGATGAGGATTTTCATATCTTCAGGAAAGGCACAAGAAGCATATTTAGATCAGGAGCAGAGTCAAGGCTATATGCTTGTGAGATTCTTAGGTTGAAAGGAAAGAAGAAAAGATTGTTCAGGCCATGGTTAAATAGGTATGGGCGGAACAAAATAAGAATGGCCCTAAGTGATTTGAACAGCAGAACAAAGGAGCTGGAAGAAGATGCAATGCTCAATCATGTCAAAGGCTACAGAGAGATTGAAAAGGGACGATTGGGTGTCATGGTTGTTAAGTCATTGAGTGATAGTCACTGGTCTGTGCTGACTCCTGCCCTGTCCCAGCACTTCTCAGCATATACTCCAACCTGAAGGGTGTCATGTGGTGCAGTGGTAGTGTCCCTATCAGTTGGCCAGAGGGCCCAGGTTCAAGCCTCACCTGCTCCAGGTGTGTGTAATTTTTTTAAATAGTAAGAGGAGAAAACCTGAGGTGATGACTTTGCTGTAGCCCTACTTTCAAATTGAAATTCAAACACTGTAACTCTAGATATGACATACTCATGAGTGCTGAAGCCTGCTATGTCCACAGCATCAGTTGGAGTTTCCCAAAGGTGCACAAAGCTCTGCTGATCAGAGAGGGAGGAGTCAACTGTTCTAAGAAATTGTCAAATACCACTGTGCTAATGTGCACATCTTTGTATCCATGAATTGACAATCCTCAGAAATCAGTACTTCTTTTGTAGATGTTGTATTTAGGACGTTGCTGACGACTCGAAGGTAGAAGACAGACGGTGGTGGCGGAGGGTTGCTTTTCAGACTGGTGGCCTGTGACCGATGGTGTGTCACAACGATCGCTGCTGGCTCCACTGCTTGTCATCATTCATATAAATGATATGGATGTGAACATAGGAGGTATGGTTAGGAAGTTTACAGATGACACCAAAATTGGAGGTGTAGTGGACAGTGAAGAAGGTTACCTCAGAGCACAACGGGATCTTGATCAGATGGGCCAAAGGGCTGAGGAGTGGCAGATGGAGCTTAATTTAGATAAATATGAGGTGCTGCATTTTGGAAAGGAAAATCAGGGCAGGACTTAAACACTTAATGGTAAGGTCCTGGGGAGTGTTGCTGAACAAAAAGTTCTTTGAGTGCAGGTTCATAGTTCCTTGAAAATGGAGTTGCAGGTAGATAGGATAGTGAAGAAGGCATTCGGTACGCTTGCCTTTATTGGTCAGTGCAATGAGTATAGGAATTGGGAGGTCATGTTGCAGCTGTACAGGACATTGGTTAGGCCACTTTTGGAATGCTGCAGCATTCAATTCTGGTCCCTGCTATAGAAGGATTTTGTTAAATTTGAAAGGGTTCAGAAATGATTTACAAGGATGTTGCCAAGGTTAGAGAGTTTGAGCTGTAGGGAGAGGGTGAATAGGCTGGGGCTATTTTCCCCTCGAGTATCGGAGACTGAGGGGTGACCTTATAGAGGTTTATAAAATCATGAGGGGCATGGATAGGGTAAATGGACAAGGTCTTTTTCCCCAGGGTGGCGGAGTCCAAAACTAGTTGGCATAGATTTACGGTGAGACAGGAAAGATTTAAAAGGGACCTAAGGGGTAACATTTTCACAGAGAGGGTGGTGCATGTATGGAATGAACTGCCAGAGGAAGTGATGGAGACTGGTATAATTGCAATGTTTAAAAGGCATCTGGATTGGTACATGAATAGGAAGGGTTTAGAGGGATATAGGCCAAATGCTGGCAAATGGGACAAGATTTATTTACGATATCTGGATGGCATGGACAAGTTGGACTGAAGGGTCTGTTTCCATGCCGTACATCTCTATGACACTATGACTGAAAGTGTTAATACTTGGTTGAATACAGTAAATACCATGCATTGTGATGATGTCATACAGATTTGCTCAGCGTATAGGAGACATATCTGGGTTAGTGTGTTTGGAAAAAGCTCTGTAGTATGTTATATTTCTGTAACCTGCATCAATTGTCAGTACATACTGAGATTCTATCTAAACCCAGTGTTGACAAAGGAGGGTCTGGCCTCATTGCCGTGGAAGACTCCCAGTAATTGGGCCACTCCTTATCACCTGTCCCTTGAAGAAAAATTTGCAAACACCTTTGACCACAAGTCCATCAGGCAGTGGTCAGCACGTAATGTCCTCAAGATCCTTCCGGTAAAGGAGAAGGCTGATCCTAGAAACAAAAAACTGCAGATGCTGGAATCCAAGGTAGACAAACAGGAGGCTGGAAGAACGCAGCAAGCTGGGCAGCACCTGGAGGAAAGGAGCAGTCAACGTTTTGGGTGTTACCCTTCTTCAGGACTGGATGTGGCGTTAGGGGGAGCTGCAGATATAGAGGGGGAGGCGTGTGGAATGGTGGTGATAGGTGGACACTGGTAGTAGGTATGACCTGGTTGGACGATGGGAGGGATAAATCTGGTTGGTGACTGGGAGGGTCAGAAGGTGGAATGGAATGGAATGGAAGGGGAGCCAGGAGAGCCAGGAAATCGGTGGGAAAGTTATTTGAAATTGGAGAACTCAGTGTTGAGTCCTACAGGCTGTAGGCTGCTCAGGCAGAAGGTGTTGTTCTTAAAATTTGCATTCTGAATCGCAGCAACACTGGGGGAGGCTGAGGACGGACATGTCAGAGGGGGATTGGGACGGGGAGTTGAAATGGCCGGTGACTGGGAAGGCTGATCCTGTCGGGTAGATCCATGAGCAGACTGTCAAAGTCATTTGGCAGAACGCCTGATTGCCAAAACTTTCTAAAAAACACCAAGACGTCGCTTGGCTGGAGCTGAGAAGGGTACTGGCCGTCAGATCCTACACGCACACCCGGTCTCTGCGTGCCACTGCATGCTGCCGTCAATGCAGCTGCAAGGGTTTGAGGGGATAGAGACTTTCATCACCTTCTAGAATATGCCCTTCAAAGAAGGTCTGGAGAGAGTTGCAGTGGCTTTTGTTGAGGTTCATCCCAAGCAACCCTGCTATACAGAACTCTGTGCTGCAAGGGCTGTTCCCTGGGATGTACACCAAGACGACTGGCCTTGGTGAGAAACACACTTTGGTCTGCCCGAAACTTCTTGATCTTCCAGTGTAAAGAGTTGGCCTCAACTGATTGTTACAGACTCGCACATTCCAGTAATACGTGCTAAGGGACACACTAAAGCTTGGGGAGCTACTGCCAAGACGCAGTCTAGGGTCTTTTTGCAAAAATGGAACGAGGGTCCATTTGGTTCAGACCCTCTCGGTGCCTCAAAATAAACAAAAATAGCTGCCTGCATGATTAGGAAATGCCTTGGCCTTTTGCAATTGTACAGAAACTCTGAAAAAATGTCAAATTTCTAGTGTTTTGTTTAGTTTTCTCTCTGCAAAGACTGAACAGATATAATTTAGAGCATTTGTATGCACTTATAGATAATTTTCAAGTATGAAGTATAGTTTTGAAATTAAAACTGTAACCAGCTTAATAGTTTATGTAATGTAGTAAACTTCATAAAACTCAGTTAAAAAGCCTCTTCTTGATAGGCTTTTGAAGTGTAACATAGGCAGCAGCCAATTTGTGCACATCAAGCTCCCCCAAAAATATGATTTACCTTATAATCGATTTGATTAATGTTGATTGAGGCCCATTTCAACTCCCTGCTCTTAATGTCACAGGATCTTTTACAACCACCTTAATGAACAGAGCAAGCACTCGTTTTAACAGCTCATCTAAAGGATAGCTCCTCCTAGAAAGCTGCACTTCACAGCAACACACTGGAATGCCAGCCTAGATTTTGGTGATAGAGACTCTGGAACAGAAACTGAAACCACACTTCTGGCTTGGAGGGGTAAGTACTATCCACAAGGGGAATCCATGTGTCCATTTAGACTGAGATAGATAGATTCTTGATTAGTAGAGGAATCAAGGGTTATGGAACAGGGCAGGGAAGTGGGTGTGAGGAATGTTGGAACAGCAATGATGATATTGAATGACACAGCAGGCTCGAGGGGATGAATACCCTACTCCTGTTCCTATTTCTTATGGTTTTATGGATCACAGTTGATAATGATGACTGAGGGGGAAATAACGAGAGTTATGTTGATGGGATTGGTGGAATTAACGGAGTATGGGAAGGGGGGAAGCAATGGCCTAGTGGTATGTTGCTAGATTATTAGTCCAGAAACTCAGCTGGTGTTCTGCGAAACAAAGTTCAAATCCTGCCATAGTAGACAAACAGAAGGCTGGAAGAACACAGGAAGCCAGGCAACATCTGGAGGAAAGAAGTCAATATTTTGGGTAACAAGGTGTAGAGCTGGATGAACACAGCAGGCCGAGCAGGAATGCTGACATTTTGGGTCTACACCCTTCTTCAGAAGTGGAGTGTAAACACAGGCAACAAGGTGCAGAGCTGGATGAACACAGCAGGCCAAACAGCATCATAGGAGCAAAAAGGCTGACGTTTCGGGCCTAGGCCCTTCATCAGAAATGGGGGGAGGGGAAGGGGGTTCTGAAATAAATAGGGAGAGAGGGGGAGGCGGATAGAAGATGGATAGAAGAGAAGATAGGTGGAGAGGAAACAGACAGGTCAAAGAGGTGGGGATGGAGCCAGTAAAGGTGAGTGTAGGTGGGGAGTTAGGGAGGCGATAGGTCAGTCCAGGGAGGATGGACAGGTCAAGGGGGCGGGATGAGGTTAGTAGGTAGGAGATGGGGGTGGGGCTTGAGGTGGGAGGAGGGGATAGGTGGGAGGAAGAACAGGTTAGGGGGGCGGGGACGAGCTGGACTGGTTTTGGGATGCGGTGGGGGGAGGGGAGATTTTGAAGCTTGTGAAATCCACATTGATACCGTTGGGCTGCAGGGTTCCCAAGCGGAATATGAATTGCTGTTCCTGCAACCTTCGGGTGGCATTGTTGTAGCACTGCAGGAGGCCCAGGATGGACATGTCGTCTCAGGAATGGGAGGGGAGTTGAAATGGTTCGCGACTGGGAGGTGCAGTTGTTTGTTGCGAACCGAGCGTAGGTGTTCTGCAAAGCGGTCCCCGAGTCTCTGCTTGGTTTCCCCGATGTAGAGGAGGCCACAACGGGTACAGCGGATGCAGTATAGCACATTGGCAGATGTGTAGGTGAACATCTGCTTGATGTGGAAAGTCTTCTTGGGGCCTGGGATG
>NW_025975274.1:7270-8019 GCF_021869965.1 Rhincodon typus
GAAAGCAGATAAAGGTGGGGAGGGAAAGATGTCTTTGGTGGTGGGGTCGGATTGCAGATGGCGGAAGTGTCGGAGGATTATGCGTTGGATCCGGAGGTTGGTGGGGTGGTACGTGAGGACGAGGGGGATTCTTTTTTGGTTGTTATTGCGGGGACGGGGTGTGAGGGATGAGTTGCGGGAAATGTGGGAGACACGGTTGAGGGCGTTCTCAACCACTGAGCGGGGGGAAGTTGCGGTCCTTGAAAAACGAGGACATCTGAGATGTACGGGAGTGGAATGCCTCATCCTGGGAGCAGATGCGGCAGAGGGAAGGAATTGGGAATAGGGGATGGCATTTTTGCAGGAAGGTGGGTGGGAGGAGGTGTATCACCAATGTGGTATACTGCATCCGCTGTACCCGTTGTGGCCTCCTCTACATCAGGGAAACCAAGCGGAGGCTCGGAGACCGCTTTGCAGAACACCTACACTCGGTTCGCAATAAACAACTGCACCTCCCAGTCGCGAACCATTTCAACTCCCCCTCCCATTCCTCAGACGACATGTCCATCCTGGGCCTCCTGCAGTGCCACAACGATGCCACCTGAAGGTTGCAGGAACAGCAACTCATATTCTGCTTGGGAACCCTGCAGCCCAATGGTATCAATGTGGATTTCACAAGCTTCAAAATCTCCCCTCCCCCACCGCATCCCAAAACCAGTCCAGCTCGTCCCTGCCTCCCTAACCTGTTCTTCCTCCCACCTATCCCCTCC
>NW_025975275.1:0-8019 GCF_021869965.1 Rhincodon typus
TTCAGAAATTTCAGAAGGGTCCAGACCCGAAACGTCAGCTTTCCTACTCCTCTGATGCTGCCTGGCCTGCTGTGTTCATCCAGCTCTACATCTAATAACATTAAAGAGGTCCATTCAAAAATCTGATAAGTATGAAACATGTAGATGCTGGAAATAGGAACTAAAAACAGCAAATGCTGGATAGCAGGTCAGGCGATGTCTGTGGAGAGAGAAACAAAGTTAACTTTTTAAGGTGGGTGACGTTTTGTCAGAACTTTCAATCAATTGGCACAGAGAAAGCTCCTAACAATGTGATCACGAGCAATAGGCTTTTTGTTATGCTGATTCTGGGATGTATACTGACCAGAGAGAGTGGGGAGAACTGCTTCGCTCTTTCCCAATACAACAGCGAGTGAGAATTTTTGCATGTAACTTGGGAGTGCAGGCAGTTTAACACCTGAGCTGGGAGCTGGTGCTAGAGAGTCAGCTTTGACACTTAGACACAAGCCCTGCAGCAGGTTTGTGAACGTACAACCTTTCAGAATCTGCAGTAACAGGGCTACCAACTGAGCCACATCGAATTGCCATCAGTTACACCTCTAATTCATATTTTTCCCCAATTTTTGGGTACGTTGTAATTGGCACCTTTACTTAAACGTCCTGGGGGTTGCATTGACCTTAATAGTTTCACTTAAAAGCATCTCCCTATGCGTTCCTGGCCTGAGGCTTTTTTACGCGGTTTCTGTGACTATTGCCCTGTTGCTCTAATGTCCTTGCCACGAAGGGAGCATCTACACAACTTTATACGGCATAATTTGCAAAACGACCTCTTCCCCACTGTCATGCACACAAAAAGGGAAACTCCTGGAGAAACTCAGCAGGTCTGGCAGGATGTGTGGAGAGAGAAACAGGGCTAACATTTCAGGTCCAGCTTGACCTGTGTCCAGAACACTTCCCCGCTGTCCTTCATCTCTGACCAATTGCACGCTGCACAGATGAGAGAGATATACACCAACTCGTTAAATGGGTTTTATTTTCGGCAGCCAAAGGGTGTCAGGGGACTACAATGTGGGTGTGAAATTTAGGTTTCTGCGTCACTATGACTAACAAATGCAGTTTCCCAGGAGTCACATGCGTCAATCACATGTATCAATGTCTTCTCCTGTACCTCTTTGTGACTCATTTTCTCTCTTGCTTCTGTTATCTCTGGCGCTCCAGAAGCTGTATTTGCCTCCTGCATTACTCATGTTCCTCTCAGTCTAGCACTGACCTATTTTTCTTTCTCTCTTTTATTAAATAACCAACCCCTGTCACATCACCACTGCCAACGATGTGCCACACAGGCTTGCCAAGAACAATTAGGAAGAGAAAATTTAAAGATACTTCCTCAATTGAATATGGAAGCAGCAGTAGAGTAGTTGGATTGGGGTGGTGATGGGAGATTTGAAGGGGATAGTTGGTTTGGAAGCCCCTTCAGTCCCCCTCTCAATATCTGCTTGGACATTTTTCCTTACTCACCTGTTCAGAGAAATCATGTGGTGTTGCTGCTGTTGGACTGGAGTGGACAAAGTCAGGAGTCACGCAACACTTTGTCACTTCACTTCACATTTCCTGTTGGACTATAACCTGGTGTTGTGTGACTTCTCACAGAGACATTATGACACACCTCTGGCACAAGTGGGACTTGAACCCAGGCCTCCCGGTCTAGAGATAAGGACACCACCACTGCACCGCAACAGCCCCTTAAAGAGCAGCTTTGATAGGCATTCTAGTTTTGCTGAATAGCTGGTTTCTTCCAATAAATATGAATATGCTGAGACACTGAATTGCACACACATCTTCCTCTAAGCATAATGGTACCGAGTCATAATGAATTGTGTTTGGTTTTATACTGCAACATATAGTCAAATGTCCTTCAGGACATCTGCTTGGTCCCAACATTTTCCGCTCATCTTCCGACAGCTTCTTGGGAGTCTTGGCAAGTAAGCATTGTTACTTAATGATTAACTCCTCTTTTCAAGGTGAAATTATTCACAGACTCAGGTCTCAAAGAGAGGTAGTCAGATGTGGTCGCCTTTCTTAAAATCAAACATCCCCCACCATCGACCTCCTGCGGATTACCATTGGCCAGAACCTCAACTGGACTTGCCATATAATTACAGTGGCTACAAGAGCAGGCGATCATGCAACAAGTAACTCACCTCCTGACTCCGCAAAGCCTGTCCAACGCCTACAAGGCACAAGTCAGGAGTGTGACGGACTATTCCTTACTTGCCTGGATGGGTGCAGCTCCAACAAAACTCAAGAAGCTTGACACCATCCACAAGCATCCACTCCCTCCAGTAATGACGTTCAGTAGCAGTGGTGTGTACTACCTACAGGATGCATTGCAGAAATTCACCAAGGCTCCTCAGACAGCGCATCCATCTAGGACAAAGGCAGCAGATACGTGGGAACACCATCCCTTGCAAGTTCCTCTCCAAACCGCACACCATCCTGACTTGGAACAATATCACTGTTCCTTCAGTGACACTGGATCAAAATCCTGGAACTCCTGTACCACATGGACTGTAGCAGCTGAAGAAGGCAGCTAACTACCACCTTCTGACACTGGGAGTCTTGTGGCACCCATGGTAGTGCCCCTATCTCTGGGCCAGGAGGCTCGGTTCATATTCTCACCTGCTCCAGAATTATGTCATAAGATATCTGAACAGGTTGATTCATGTATCTATAAGAATAGGCACTACATTACGACAAAACCATAGTCTTACCATTCCGTAGGGCTGCTCTCTCATTACAGAGAGAGAGAGACAACTGGTGGTGGTTTAATCTGATGGTCACTGTGCCTCAGGAAAGGGAAGAGGTTGAGAAGGAGAGTCCTTCATGGTCACCTCAGTTGATGCAGGAATTGAATCCATGCTGTTGGTATTACTCTGCACTGCAGGCTAGCCATATAAGCTGGACCAACCCTCAAAGATTGTTGAGAAGACCTAACCTTAGAGGAAGATGTTCTGAGGAAGGGCCACAGGACCCAAAACATGAACTCTGATTTTTTCTTCAAAGATGTTGCCAGACCTGCTGAGCTTTTCCAGCAACTTCTGTTTTTGTTATTGCTGTTGAGGCCTAACCTTAGGCCTATCTCCTATGAGATGAGATCCTACTTTACTCTCTCACCAAGTCCTCGTGCAATAAGCACAATGGGCGATGCTTATTGCGCTCACTGAGGAGTTAACCCTTTCAGGCCCTCCAAGACTCAGATGCAACAGGAAATATGAAGAGTTGGTGGAATCTGATAACGCGCAAACCCCAAATTTGGCCCGAATCTGGAACTCAGCGCAAGCCACTGAGCTAACCAACCTCACTGGGAGGCAGACAGCGGTTAAATCACTGAAGGAGGATATTAAAAGAATCAAACAGCTTGGCAGAGAAATGTGTTCTCCACTGAGCTGCTAAGACCAAGTAGATAAAACTGTCAAGAAAGATTGATGTAGTCCACCCGCCTCTTCAACATGGGGATAGTAAACCTGCTCCACTTAGTCATTCAATTTTTTGACTAGATAATCATCCTCCATTTACACCAGGGCAAATGATTGATAAGAATTGCTGAAGCAGCTAAAAACAGTGAGATCTGTGCTGTCATGAGTGAACAGCAACAGGTTCCACGGAACTTTATTGTATATGAAGGATGGCAAGCGAAGATACTTTACCTGGAGCTCTGCAGATTCAGACTCCAGCTCCATTAATCTGATATCATTATGACATAGCTTCTTTCACACATTTTACATGACAGTAAAGATACAATTAATCTTTAGCTTTACAAATACAAGAGCAGGAACGTTCACAAGGCATTCGGATTTTGAATCACTTTTAGAAAAATCAATCGTTTAGAATCCCTGCATCCACCCAATGCCTCTACCCTTCATAGTCCCCCTGTGAAATTCTTCGGAAGATTGGTGGTGCTATAGAAATGTAGGTTGGCTTTTTTGTACCTTTCTGTGCATGGAAGGATGGAGGTCAAAAACAGGGAGGTAATGCCGCAGCTGGATGAGGTGCCGCCGGGGCCAGGGGAGGGAAAGGCCAGTGGTATTATCACTGGACCATTAATCTGGAAACCCAGATAACATTCTGGGGACCCGGGTTCGAATCCTGTCACAGCAGATGGTGGAATCTGAATTCAATAAATATCTGGAATTAAGAAACTAATGACTGTGAATCCATTGTTGGGGGAAAACCCCATCTGGTTCACTAATGTCCTTTAGGGAAAGAAACTGCCATCCTTACCTGGTCTGGCTTACATGTGACTCCAGACCCACTGCAATGTGGTTGCCTTCTGGGCAATTAGGGATGGCAAGAAATGCAATGCCCTCGTCCTATGAATGAATAAAGGAAAAAAAAACAAACACCTGGAGTACTGGGTACAGTTTTGGGCTCCTTTCTCGAGAAAGGATGTACTAGCACTGGAGGGGGTGCAGTGGAAATTCACTACGTTGATTCTGGAGTTGAGAGGGTTGGCTTATGAGGAGAGATTGAGTAGACAGGGACTATACTCATTGGAATTTAGAAGAATGAAGGGGGGAAATCTTATAGAAACACATAAAATTATGAAGGGAATAGACAAGATAGAAGCGGGGAGATTGTTTCCACTGGGGGGGGGGAGTGAAACTAGAAGAGGGGGCGTAGCCTCAAAATGAAGGGGCGCAGATTTAGGACTGAGTTGAGGAGGAACTTCTTCACCCAAAGGGTTGTGAATCTGTGGAATTCTCTGCCCAGTGAAGCAGTTGAGGCTTCCTCGTTGAATGTTTTTAAGGCAAAGATAGATAGATTTTTGAACAGTAAAGGAGCTAAGGTTTATGGTGAGTGGGCGGGTAAGTGGAGCTGAGTCCATGAAAAGATCAGCCATGACCTTATTGAATGGCGGAGCAGGCTTGAGGGGCTGGATGGCCTACTCCTGCTACTATTTCCTTGTGTTCTTCTGAAGGTGTCAAGGAAAATTCTAGGGTGGAAATCCGTCTCCTCAGTGCTGCACTTCTGTAGTGAGTCTGGCAGATGATCTGATACTAGGCCAAGCCCTGATCTTCCCATCTACCACATCTTTTTTCTCCCCTTTAGTCATTAATGGGATGAGGGTGTTGCTGGCCAGGCAGCATTTATTGCCCATCCCTAATCGCGCAGAGGGCAGTTAAGATTCAACCACATTGCTGTGGGTCTGGACTCATATGTAGCCCAGACCAGGTAAGGATGGCAGTTTCCTTCCCTGAAGGACATTAGTGAACCAGATGGGTTTTTCCTAACAATCGACAATGGGTTCATACTCATCGTTAGATTCTTAATTCCAGATATTTTACTGGATTCAAATTCCACCATCTGCTGTGGCAGGATTCTAACCCAGGTCTACCAGAACTTTATCTGGGTTAACAGTACAGCAATAATACCACTAGGCCATCATCTCCCCTCTCCAGCAGCTCTTACTGAAAGTGGACCTTTCCATGGAGGGGATAGGAAGTGATTGCATGACTAGGGAGGGGGAACCTCAGGGCAGATCTCAGGCTTTCCTCAAACCTGGCCTCCTGGGGGAACAGAAGGATTGTGAGACAAATGAGAGTTTTGGGGAAAGGCCTACCGTCCAACGAGAGCTGGACTTACCCAGCAAAAGTCCAACTCTGTGCTCTGTGTTCCTGATTCTGGTCACTCACTGCGTACAAATGATCTTTCACACATTGCTTTCAATTCTTTTGTCAGTCGGAGATAGTGGCATTGTCATTGAGTAGTAATCCAGACCCCAGGCTAATGCCCTGGTGACATGAGTTCAAATCTCACGTGGTCACCAAGGGGAATTCATGGCTTAGTGGTATTATCGCTAGACGATTAATCCAAGAAACTCAGCTAATGTTCTGGGGACCTGGGTTCAAAATCTATCGTGGCAGATGGTAGAATTGCATACATTTGGAAAAAAAAATTAAGAGTGAAATGATGACCTTGAAACGATTGTCAGGAAAAACCCATCTGGCTCACTAATGCCCTTTAGGGAAGGAAACTGCCATCCTTACCTGGTCTGGCCTACATGTGACTCCAGACCCACAGCAATGTGGTTGATTCTCAACTGCCGTCTTGGGCAATTAGGGATGGGCAATGAATACTGGCCCAGCCAGAGATGCCCATATCCCATGAGTGAATTAAGAAAAATGTCTTAAATTCAATAAAACAGCAGGCTGAAAGGCAGCCACTCTCAGTTGTTGCAAAAACCCATTGGATCTAGTAATGTTCTCTCGCGATGGCAATCTGCAGTCCTTACCTGGTCAACCTACATGTGATTCCTGACCCAAGCAATAAGGTTGGCTCTCAACTAGGCAATAAAAATCACTTTAAATTTGTGCTATCTGATTCTTTACTCCTCCACGAATTCTCCCACTTTATTTTGTCCTGATTATGAACACTGCAATCAAAGTGCCTTTCAACCTTCCCGACTCTGAAGATAACAACACCAGCTCCCCCACTGAAATTCCTTGTCCCAGGAACCATTGTGGTGAACTGTCTTCACACCCTCTCTCTAACGTCTTCACATCCTTCCGAAAATGTAAGGCCCAGAACTGGACACGATCCTCCCTTTGAGGCTGAACCGATGTTTGGTTTATCCTTATTTCCTCAGCTTAATCAAATATTGTAATGCAATTTCCAGTGTCGGATTCGAACCTGTAACTTTGCTGCACTACCATTGAACCAAGCCTGGTGCTGTTCATCTTGAGAGAATGTACGAATTGAACCCTGACAACATGTTAGCAAGCTCCATAAAGCCAAGGTTCCTGCTGATTGAAGGGTGCTTCCATTTTTGATTAATATTTTCTAATTTTGTGTTTCAGATGGCCTACGATAAAGATCCAATGGCTACAATATGAAGCAGAGAAGCTTCCACAAGAGGGTGAAGAGGAGAATTCCTTAGTGCAGCAAGTTGCGATGATGAGCAATACACTGTCCAAGATGGCAGCATCTCCCAGTCTGCGACCCAGAGTGTTAATGGGCAATGTGTCACTGCTGGTACTGACTTCTCCACAGCCACGGCCTGGTGATTTTTGCAGGAGGTGGGATTTGAGCCTGTCACTTCTAAGAAAGACCTACCCAAGAGAGCTGCCTACTCTCTGGGTCGCAGAGTCAAAGGTCGGGTAAGAATGAGGGTCTCGGAATTGGTAGGGAAGGGGAGGCTCAGGTTGAAGAGTATTTGTGGAAAGGAAAGACCAAGTGGAGAGGGAGAAACCGTGAATGGGTTGGGGAGAGTTTCAGACCCTGTGTAAGGGGCACCCAAAGTTGAAATGTTGCCGTTAATGGAGATAACACGCCCCCGACCCTCCACCATTCCACCTTCCAGCTGACCTTCTGAGTAAGATTAATTTCCAGACATCCCCCTTTTGTAAGGGTAATGGTCAGGCCATGGTACAATTCAATGGAATGCCACCAACAAACCTTCAGGAGCTAGTCCAGGGGCTTTCGAGTAGTTTGCAGTGAAGGACGAACCATGGGTAAGTCTCAGAAGCAGAGGATTTTGACTTAGACGGTAAGATAAGCTTTATTACATCTTAGTAACAGCACCATGAGGAGATGCTGCACAGAACTCTCCCTGACCTCTGCTTGATGCTGATCCAGCCAGTGGCTGTTTTATACACCAGTGTGTGGGCAGAACGTCAGCTTTGCTCAGGTTTACCCCTTCACATCCACAGCCTTCTACAACACCCTGTGGTGTGGTTATGAATTGGCCCCTAGCGAGTCTCGGTTGGGGCCAAGGTGATCAAGCTAGCCTCGCTTGCATCTCTGCAAAATTGTGGAGTGGCTGTGACAAGCAGGAGCCCAGTGGAAGGTTATCCAAGGAATTTGATGGCCCCCTCCCTCCCGCTGCCTGCCTGTAAGGGAGTCGGGGGGGTTAATATTCAGACCAGACTGCAAGGGCACTGCTAGCAGATTCAATGATAACTTTCCAAAAGAACCGGATACCTGTAAGTACCTTGACAACAAGGTGCAGGGCTGGATGAACACAGCAGGCCAAGCAGCATC
>NW_025975276.1:0-8018 GCF_021869965.1 Rhincodon typus
TCCTCAGAACTGATGGTGGCTGGGAAAACGTCAGTTTATATGCAGAAAATAGGGAGGTGGGTGGGGTAGGGAGCAAACGATAGGATAGAGCCCAAAGAAAGAAAGACAGTTGGACAGACAAAGGAGTTGCTAACCGTCAGGCTGGGAGGGTGAATAGTTGTTAATGGGGAATGTTAGTGACTAACAACAGGGGATGTGTGATGGCAGGCCATGTGGTAACAAGGCCTAGTGTGTGGGATAGGGGGCTGGGACATGGGAGAGTTTAGGCCCTAAAATTATTGAACTCAATATGGAGTCCGGAGGGCTGTAGGGTCCCCAAGCGGAAAATGAGGCGTTGTTCTTCCAGCTTGCTTTGGGCTTCGCTGGAACACTGCAGCAAGCCAGCGAAGAGATGTTGGCCAGGGAGCAGGGTGGTGCGTTGAAGTGGCAGGCAACAGGTAGTTCAAAGTCTTTTTTGCGATAGAATGTAGATGTTCTGCAAAGTGGTCACCAAGTCTACGCTTCGTTTCCCCAGTGTAGAGGAGACTAGATTCTGGGAAGTGCAGGTGAAGTGTTGCTTCACCTGGAAGGTATGTTTGGGCCCTTGGATACTGGGGATGTTCAACGTTCCACAGACAGTTGCTCTCGCTGTATCCGGAGATCTACACTCAGTGCCATGCGGTGCCACGTGCACACTCTCAACCTTTCTGTCCAACAACATCACAACACACTGGCTCAGGGCTGCACCATTCCGCAGTTCCACTTCATCCTATGGCTCATTTGTCGTGCTAACAAGAAACTTTTCCTTTTCCTTTCAGGCACCAAGGCCCACAAGATGCAACAACTAAAAAATACCCATGGCCCTCTGTAACCTTCCTCTCCTCCCCTTCCCTCTGACTCTATCCCCTCCCGCAACCCACACCTCCTGTCGGGTATTCACCATCACTCCTAACCTTCCGCTCTCTGATGCTGAACGCTCCGTACTCAGCAAAGACCTCAGCTTTGTTCCTCTGCGTCCCCACCTTAACGAATTTTGGGCACGACATGACGCCGAACTCTTCTTCCGCCGGCTTCGCCTCCATGCTCATTTCTTTGGACAAGAGTCCTCTCCCTATCCCACAGACCCCTTTGCCCAGTTCTAACACTGTCCCTCCACCTGGACCCCTCCCTCCGGCCTTGTACCTGCACTCGATCTGTTCATTGAGAACTGACGATGTGACATTAGTCGCCTCAGTTTCTCTGCCCCTCTCACCAAATCCAACCTATCTTCCTCCGAACTGACTGCAGTCCATGCACTCAGATCTAACCCTGACTTTGTCATCAAGCCTGCCGATAAGGGTGGTGCTGTTGTTGTCTGGCATACTGACCTTTACCTTGCAGCGGCTAAACGCCAACTCTCAGATACCTCCTCCTACCTTCCCCTGGACCATGACCCCATCATGGCACATTAGGCTGTTGTATCCACTACGGTTACTGATCTCATTTCATCTGGTGATCTCCCCCGCTCCGCTTCCAAGCTTATAGTCCCCCAACCCCACACAGCTTGTTTCTACCTCCTGCCAAAAATCCACAAACAGGACTGTCTGGGCAGACCCATTGTTTCAGCCTGCTTGCGCCCCACAGAACTCATCTCTTCCTACTTTGACTCAGTCTTCTCCCCTGGTCCAATCCCTACCCACATACATCCATGATTCATCTGACGCCTTATGCCGGTTTCATAACTTCCAGTTTACCGGCTCCAGCCACCTCCTCTTTACCATGGATACGCAACCCCTTTACACATCCATTCCCCACCAGGAGGGTCTTAGAGCTCTCCGCTTCTTCCTGGAGCAAAGACCTGAACCATCCCCACCCACCACCACCCTCCTCTGCTCGGCCAAGCTTGTTGTCACCCTCAACAACTTCTCTTTCAACTCCTTTCATTTTCTTCAGGTAAGAGGGGATGCCATGGGTACACGTGAGGGTCCTAGTTATGCCTGTCTCTTCACGGGGTATGTGGAACATTCCTTGTTCCAGTCCTATTCCGGCCCCCACCCACAACTCTTTCTCCGCTACATCGATGATATCATCGGTGCTGCGTCCCTTTCTCATCTGGAATTGGAAAACTTCATAAATTTTGCCTCTAATTTCCACCTTGTCCTCACTTTCACCTGGTCTATCTCTGACTCCTCCCTTCCCTTCCTCGACATCTCTGTTTCTATTTCTGGGGATAGACTGGCCACTAATATTTACTACAAACCCACTGACTCCCACAGCTACCTGGACTATACATCCTCACACCCCACTTCCTGTAAAGACTCCATCCCATTCTCTCAGTTCCTCTGTCTCCGTCGCATATGTTCAGATGAGGCTAACTTCGACAAGGGAGCCTTTGAAATGTCCACCTTCTTCCTCAACCGAGGATTCCCCAGCTCCGTTGTCGACAAGGAATGTTCCACATACCCTCAACCAGGTCCGACCCATCTCACGCACTTCCGCCCTCACCCCTTCTCTTCCCTCCCGCAACAGCGATAGGGTTCCCCTTATCCTCACCTACCATCCCACCAGCATTCACGTCCAGAAGATCATCAGACACCATTTCCGCCACCCTCAGCGAGATGCCACTACCAGACACATATTCCCCTCCTCTCCTTTGTCCACCTTCCGCAGGGACCGTTCCTTCTGGGACACCCTGGTCCACACTTCCTTCACCCCCAACCTCCCCACAGCCCTACGGCACCTTCCCCTGGAGCCGGCGAAGGTGCAACACCTGCGCATTTACCTCCTCCCTCCCCAGTACCCAAGGGCCCAAACATACCTTCCAGGTGAAGCAACACTTCACCTGGAATCTAGTCTACTGCATTCGCTGCTCACAATGTGGTCTCCTCTACATTGGGGAAATGCTATGTTCTGCTTGCAAAAAAAGACCCTGAACTACCTGTTGCCTGCCACTTTAACGCACCACCCTGCTCCCTGGCCAACATCTCTGTCTCTGGCTTGCTGCAGTGTTCCAGAAAAGCCCAACGCAAGCTGGAGGAACAACGCCTCATTTTCCGCTTGGGGACCCTACAGCCCTCCGGACTCCATATTGAGTTCAATAATTTTAGGGCCTAAACTCTCCCATGTCCCAGCCCCCTATCCCACACACTAGGCCTTGTTACCACATGGCCTGCCATCACACATCCCCTGTTGTTAGTCACTAACATTCCCCATTAACAACTATTCACCCTCCCAGCCTGACGGTTAGCAACTCCTTTGTCTGTCCAACTGTCTTTCTTTCTTTGGGCTCTATCCTATCGTTTGCTCCCTACCCCACCCACCTCCCTATTTTCTGCATATAAACTGACGTTTTCCCAGCCACCATCAGTTCTGAGGAAGGGTCACCGGACCCAAAACGTTAACTCTGTTTTTCCCTTCACAGATGCTGCCAGACCTGCTAAGCTTCTCCAGCAGCTTTGTTTTTGTGCATGGCATCCAAGAGTTGGCAAAACATGTTGCAGCTATATAAAATCCTTGTCAGGTTGCATTTGGAATGTTGTGCGTAGTTTTGGTCACTGCATTGCCAGAAGGACATGGAAGCTTTGGAGAGAGCGCAGAGAAGGTTCGAGGGCAGTGGCTCTGAGGAAAGGTTAAAAAGGACTAGGATTGTTTTCTCTGGAAAGATGATGGCTGACAGGTGACCTGATAGCAGTCTACAAAGTTATGAGAGCCATAGATTGGGTAGATAATCAGAGGCATTTTCCCAGGGTTGAAGTTTTAATTACAAGGGGGTACAGGTCCAAGGTGAGAGGTCAAAAGTTTAAGGGAGATTTGCAAGGAAAGTTTTTCCACAGAGTGTGGTAGGGGCTTGGAATGCACTGCCAGAGGTGGTGGTGGAAGCAGGCACGTTGGGGACATTTAAGAGGCATCTGGATGGTTACATGAATAGGGAGGGAATAGAGGGATACAGATCAAATAAGGACAGAAGGTTTGTTTTTTAGTTTAGTCAGGGCATGACGATCGGCACAGGCTTGGAGGGCTGAAGGGCCTGTTCCTGTGCCATACTTCTCTTTTGTTCTTTTTTGAATATTGTGAAATTAAAAAAGCACCCTACAAACTAATACAAAGGGATTTAGCTGAATTCTTATGAGGAGTCAACCTTATTCGGTAAAAAGAGGCCCACTTCATTAGCAGAAAAGATAGAGTGACAAATTGGTACTTCAGGAAAATGAACAATTACAGCTTCAAAGCTCAACAAGCAGAAAGCTGTGAAAGTGACTGAATGTCATCCTTATCAATGGAATTTGAATATGCGCTACCTTGTTTGGTGGGGAAAGCTAGTGTGAAAGGTGTTTGAAGTAAAGACAGTGGGGCCCACCTGAGAATCAAATTTCTGTTTTGAACCAACTTGCAGCTACAAGATAAACAGACTCTGAGATACTAAGAACTGCCAATGTTGGAGTCTGAGATAACACAGTGTGGAGCTGGAGGAACACAGCAGGCCAGGCAGCATCAGCGGAGCAGCCTCTGATGCTGCCTAGCCGGCTGTGTTCCTTCAGCTCCACACTATACAAACAGACTGTGTTTGTTTGATCTCCCAAGCTTATGACAGAAGCTGCTCCCGATGTGTCAGCTTGGTCAAAGAATTGTAACATTTGATATAATGTATAACTTCACATACAACTAACCTTATATTGGAACTGATATTACACATTTGATAGTAATTGGTAGAAATTAGCACTCTATTGTATCTCCTGCAATAAGGTCAGTAGGGAATACAAATTACCTAACAGAATTTGAAAAAGTCATTTGTGATAAGCAAATATCCAATTTATTGGCAATTCATATGATGCAGCTGGCAAATGTCTGGGAAGGAGTATAACGGTCAGTAATGGAATGTGGTTGAATGAGATGCCAAGTGAGATCCCAAGGAATGAAAATAAAAGGTGTCTGCTAAACATCATTAGATCATGGGAGCTCCTATGGCTATCTATAGAGATGTCCATCATTAATTATGTGTTAACAGGATTGGATGTGGAGATTAGGGGGAGGTGGCTAACAATGACATTAATGCTACATGTAATCATTGTATTGCATAATGTATGAAAATGGTGTACTTGACTAAGAGAACCAGAGTGTCCATTGGGAACTGATCCTAAGGACCTCTCCCATGTTACATTGGTAAAGAGCTCTGAATAAAGATCAATTGGTAGTGCTAGACACAGGACTCAAGACCCCTCTTCAACATGTCTCCCCAATACACATGTCTCCAGGTCCCCTTGTACATCTTTTATTCTCCAATCTAACA
The DNA here is from genome assembly GCF_021869965.1 of Rhincodon typus. Lineage (NCBI taxonomy): Eukaryota > Metazoa > Chordata > Chondrichthyes > Orectolobiformes > Rhincodontidae > Rhincodon > Rhincodon typus. The sequence goes on from NW_025975276.1 coordinate 5,246, forward strand.
CCATTTAAATAATACTGCCATTCTGTTTTTCCTACAACAAACGGAGCAAAAACAGAAGTTGCTGAAGAAGCTCAGCAGGTCTGGCAGCATCTGTCAAGAAAAATAAGAGTTAACGTTTCGTGTTCGGTGACCCTTCCTCAGAACAAATTGGAGTTTGGCAAATGTAATTCTATAATTTAAAAAGGGGGGAGGAGGGAATTATAGACCAGTTACCCTAACATCAGTCATAGGAAAAATGTTGGAGTGTATAATAAAGGATGTGATAAACTGTTTGACATTTTCTAAGCCAACATGGATTTATGAAAGGGAAATTGTGTTTCATAAACCTAATGGAGTTTTTGAGGATATAACTAGTAGAATAGATGAGGAAAAACTGGTGGATATGGTGTATTTGAATTTTTAGGAAGCTTTTGATAAAGTCCCACATAAAAGATTATTGTACAAAATCAAACATGTGATGGGTAATATTATTGCATGTATTGGTTATCAGACAGGAAACGGAGTAGGAATAAATAGGTCTTTTTCAGAATGGAAAATGACTAATGGGGTAGCGCAGGGTTCAGTGCTTGAGCTCCAGCTATATATTATATGTCAGCAGTTTATTGGATTAGAGGGAATTAAATGTAATAGTATCAAGTTTGCTGAAGATATAAAACTTGATGGTAATTTGAATTGGAAGGCAGTGAAGAGGCGCCAGGGTGATTTTCGATACGTTGAGTGAATAGACAAATGCATGGCGAATGTAGTATAATGTGGATAAGAGTGAAGTTGTCCAACTTGGTAGGAAAAACAGAATGGCAGTATTATTTAAATGGTGTTAGATTGGAGAATAAAAGATGTACAAGGGGACCTGGAGACATGTGTATTGGGGAGACATGTTGAAGAGGGGTCTTGAGTCCTGTGTCTAGCACTACCAATTGATCTTTATTCAGAGCTCTTTACCAATGTAACATGGGAGAGGTCCTTAGGATCAGTTCCCAATGGACACTCTGGTTCTCTTAGTCAAGTACACCATTTTCATACATTATGCAATACAATGATTACATGTAGCATTAATGTCATTGTTAGCCACCTCCCCCTAATCTCCACATCCAATCCTGTTAACACATAATTAATGATGGACATCTCTATAGATAGCCATAGGAGCTCCCATGATCTAATGATGTTTAGCAGACACCTTTTATTTTCATTCCTTGGGATCTCACTTGGCATCTCATTCAACCACATTCCATTACTGACCGTTATACTCCTTCCCAGACATTTGCCAGCTGCATCATATGAATTGCCAATAAATTGGATATTTGCTTATCACAAATGACTTTTTCAAATTCTGTTAGGTAATTTGTATTCCCTACTGACCTTATTGCAGGAGATACAATAGAGTGCTAATTTCTACCAATTACTATCAAATGTGTAATATCAGTTCCAATATAAGGTTAGTTGTATGTGAAGTTATACATTATATCAAATGTTACAATTCTTTGACCAAGCTGACACATCGGGAGCAGCTTCTGTCATAAGCTTGGGAGATCAAACAAACACAGTCTGTTTGTATAGTGTGGAGCTGAAGGAACACAGCCGGCTAGGCAGCATCAGAGGCTGCTCCGCTGATGCTGCCTGGCCTGCTGTGTTCCTCCAGCTCCACACTGTGTTATCTCAGACTCCAACATTGGCAGTTCTTAGTATCTCAGAGTCTGTTTATCTTGTAGCTGCAAGTTGGTTCAAAACAGAAATTTGATTCTCAGGTGGGCCCCACTGTCTTTACTTCAAACACCTTTCACACTAGCTTTCCCCACCAAACAAGGTAGCGCATATTCAAATTCCATTGATAAGGATGACATTCAGTCACTTTCACAGCTTTCTGCTTGTTGAGCTTTGAAGCTGTAATTGTTCATTTTCCTGAAGTACCAATTTGTCACTCTATCTTTTCTGCTAATGAAGTGGGCCTCTTTTTACCGAATAAGGTTGACTCCTCATAAGAATTCAGCTAAATCCCTTTGTATTAGTTTGTAGGGTGCTTTTTTAATTTCACAATATTCAAAAAAGAACAAAAGAGAAGTATGGCACAGGAACAGGCCCTTCAGCCCTCCAAGCCTGTGCCGATCGTCATGCCCTGACTAAACTAAAAAACAAACCTTCTGTCCTTATTTGATCTGTATCCCTCTATTCCCTCCCTATTCATGTAACCATCCAGATGCCTCTTAAATGTCCCCAACGTGCCTGCTTCCACCACCACCTCTGGCAGTGCATTCCAAGCCCCTACCACACTCTGTGGAAAAACTTTCCTTGCAAATCTCCCTTAAACTTTTGACCTCTCACCTTGGACCTGTACCCCCTTGTAATTAAAACTTCAACCCTGGGAAAATGCCTCTGATTATCTACCCAATCTATGGCTCTCATAACTTTGTAGACTGCTATCAGGTCACCTGTCAGCCATCATCTTTCCAGAGAAAACAATCCTAGTCCTTTTTAACCTTTCCTCAGAGCCACTGCCCTCGAACCTTCTCTGCGCTCTCTCCAAAGCTTCCATGTCCTTCTGGCAATGCAGTGACCAAAACTACGCACAACATTCCAAATGCAACCTGACAAGGATTTTATATAGCTGCAACATGTTTTGCCAACTCTTGGATGCCATGCACAAAAACAAAGCTGCTGGAGAAGCTTAGCAGGTCTGGCAGCATCTGTGAAGGGAAAAACAGAGTTAACGTTTTGGGTCCGGTGACCCTTCCTCAGAACTGATGGTGGCTGGGAAAACGTCAGTTTATATGCAGAA
>NW_025975277.1:0-2450 GCF_021869965.1 Rhincodon typus
TGCTGCTTGGCCTGCTGTGTTCATCCAGCCCTGCACCTTGTTGTCTCAAGCTAAAGCTTGGCTGCTGGTGTGTGAAAGGCTCTCTCTCTCTGTCCAGCGGGTCCACTGCTGCTCCACACTGCCCTCTGTCCCTGCAGTAGGGCAGACCTGGACCGTTGTGCATCTGGAAATGTTTACTGCAATGTTAAGTTTGCAAGCAATCTGCATTCAAAGTGCAATGACGCACCCTGGAGGCCGTATAACGAATGGCATTGAATTAAATTGTTTGGCTTTGCACTTGTGAACTGCCACATTTTCCTCGGTTTTATTGTTTCTTGAATTTATAAATATGGAACACTGGTTTTGAATTTGTAGAAGGTGTAGCCCATTGGGCCCCTTCCTGTTTGCTCTGCAAGATCATGGTTGACCTCATTGTGGCCTCAAATCCCTATTTCCACCTACCACCCCCCTCCCAATAGCATTTCACTTTTCTTTTAGTCAAGGATCTTTCTACCTCTGTGTTAAAAATGTACAATGACTGTGCCTCCCTGCAGTCTCTGGGAAACACAAGGCTCAAGGCCCTCTGAGAGAAGAGAGTTTCTCATGATTTCAATCTTAAACAGGTGACCCCTTCTTTTTAAACTATGTCCCTTAGTCCTAGTCAATTCTACCAAAGGAAACTTCCTTTCAGCATCCACTCTGTCACGTTCCCTCAGGATCTCAAACATCTTAATAAGATCACCTCACACTCTTCTACTTCCAAATGCATACAGACTCAACTTGTCCAGCTTGTCAACATAGCAAACCTCCCCTAACCCTGAACTCATGTATCAGTTCAGCCAACTTATTTCAACTGTTTCTAACATATTTACATCCTTTCTTAAATAAAACAAATTTTCTGAAAATAAACCACATTGTTGGGGGATTACGTACAATCTTCATGGTGAGTGAGGTTAACACTATGGAATGGAACATTTTCCATTTCTTGCATTCCTTGTCAGCTTTAAGCATTCCTAGTCAAACAAGGGAAGGGTCTAGGCCCGAAACGTCAGCCTTCCTGCTCCTCTGATGCTGCTTGGCCTGCTGTGTTCATCCAGCTCTACACCTTGTTATCTTAGATACAAAGTATATCCCATCTGCATTTTTCCATCAAACACTCTCAGGGAAGGTACAGTATGGGTTAAGGTTATAGAATCATAGCTTTTCCAGCAAGGGTCATTAGATAGTGAACAAAGCAGGGGCCAAGATTTATTTTCCTCTGTTAAACTGAAGGACAGAGGTCCTGTATTGCAACAATAGCATTTCTGTTTCTGGGCTATAAGCTCCAGGTTTCAGCCACACACCAGGATTTACTGGCCATGGAAGGTGTGCTTGGATTATGGCCAACCAGTTTCATTGTCAGCTTGTAAGCGCTTTCAAAATGCCTGATTGGTAAGGTGTTAAGAACAAGAGACTTTCCTGCTCAGCCATCTTGCAGAAAATGTGGACTGATCCAATGGAAACTCACAGTGTGACCCTCACAAACACAGATGGAAGAATGGAATGCAGACTGTAGGACATTAAGACCAACTATACTGCCTCTCATAGCCATCCCACTGGTTGCTTATAATGCACAGTGTATACCTCATTTCTGCAGTGAACAAGAATGAATCAGGATGTGCGTGAGGTCACGTTTGACCCCCAAAAGTGCTCAGTCTACCTCAGCTTACCCTTGAAGGGGCAGTTGTTCCAAACATTTCAGCAACAGCTGAACCTAACCGTCTCACGCTGCTACTTTGCAGTAAATACACAAGTGGTTTTGCTCCATTCACAGGATATTGCAGTCCAGCCAGAAAGGCTTCCTGCCTACCACACAAATGTGCAATATAATATGAGTTTCAATGCCATTTTGATGTCAAGTACATGTCATTCAACTCAACAATTTGCAGGTCATCTCAAATAACATGCCCCTATGACTGTTTGCAGTGGGTAGCATGCTGATTGAGTATAATCAGTCTCTGCCTGCTGCACGCAGAACATAAGGTCCAAACACTAGATGTGAACCTACTATTGCACAACATTTATTAAATAATCCAGTCTGTGCTAAGAATTTCAGCAATTTAAGATCATCAGTCTGGCTCACTATGCATCTTATTTGCGTGTACTAGACCCAGATATATTCACACACAGCAATTAGAATTAGAATTAGCTTTATTGTCACATGAACTCGAATGAGTGCAGTGAAAAGTTTGTAATGTCACCGCTTATAGCACCATCTTAGGTACAAGATACTTAGGTACAGATACTTAAGTATTTGGTACAGAGTTGAAAGAATAGTAGATAAAAATCCAGCATAAGACTAAAAAGGGAAAAATAAGTATTCGAATTATGTCCTCTTCACCCCAGTGCATGCCAGCACCAAGCCTCCAGTCTGGGACTCCTCTGCCCGCACCGGGCTCCAGTCTGGGACTCCCCTCCCTGCACTGGGCTCC
>NW_025975277.1:2460-8018 GCF_021869965.1 Rhincodon typus
TCCAGTCCCGGACTCCCCTCCCCGCACCGGGCTCCAGTCTGGGACTCACCTCCCCGCACCGGGCTCCAGTCCGGGACTCACCTCCCTGCACCGGGCTCCAGTCTGGGACTCACCTCCCTGCACCGGGCTCCAGTCTGGGACTCCCCTCCCCGCACCGAGCTCCAGTCCAGGACTCACCTCCCTGTGCTGGCCTGGTCTGGGACTCCCCTCCCTGTGCTGGTCTGGTCTGGGACTTGCCTCCTGTGCTGGCCTGGTCTGGGACTCCCCTCCCCGTTCTGGCCTGGTCTGGAATTCGCCTCCTGTGCTGGCCTGGTCTGGGACTCACCTCCTGTGCTGGCCTGGTCTGGGATTCGTCTCCTGTGCTGACCTGGTCTGGGACTCCCTTCCCTGTGCTGGCCTGGTATGGGACTCTCCTCCCTGTACTGGCCTGGACTGGGACTTGTCGGGGAGCCACCTCCTCCATTCCCCTCTGAGTAAGTTTAAAGTTAAAACTTTGAAAAATAACACTTCGGAAAAGGGGAAAAAGAAAGAGAAAATGGAAAAGAATGGGCTGAGCAGAAGAGCTCCGCCTGGAGTGTTCTACTCTGCTGCCATAACGAGTGTTGGTAAAAGAAGTTCGTGCATGTGTTGAGGATTTTTCATTGAGAGAAGGTTATGACAACGGCATTCCCTATGTTAATGCCCAAACCAACAAAATCTAGCTCGTCTAAGGTTAATCAACCAGTTAAACTGGACCATTAACAGATCGGGCTGCATCTCCACGCCAACCACGGTCCAACCAACCAGCACTCTCTTCTCATGCTGGGTAAATTAGTGTTCCCTTTCAAAATCTGATTTCTTGCACCCTTGTCCTGAAGTGTGCAAGATGAGAAGCATTAACTAGCCTCCCCTATCAGTTCTAATTATTATAATAAAAATCTCAATCAAATACTTCTTAATCTTCAGAGTTCGAGGGAATACAATTCTAGTTTCTGTTATCTCTTTTTAAAATTTAATCTTTGTAGTATGGGGGCAGGACTTTTGCGTGCCAGAAAAGTTGGAAATGGGTGTGAGGATTGCCACAAAATGAGGCTGCAAGACCAGGATTTTGAATATTATTTCTTGAAAAGTTGCCCACATAAACTTCACAGAGGCAGGAAGACATGTGGCTTGTAATCTCACATGCACATTGTGTAACACTGGATTCACAAAGGGCAGACAGAGAGTGTTAAACCCAGTCAATTCAGACATCTTAATCCTCCCTTTCCATTTGGAAGACACTGCATCTTTTTACAATGAGGTATCAATTTTCAAATAAATTTTCTGATGCACAGTGACTCTCAATCCACTCTGCCTAACTTCCAATCCAATGTACTTAAAGATGCCTGAAGTCTGACAGAGTTTAGATATAGGTTTTTTGAGTCAGAATTTTAAGTTAGCTTACACATCGTACAAAACTCTAACATTGATTACTCATTTTACACACCGACACCAATCTCTTAATTAATATATAACCATCACCAGTTCCCAAGTTCCATTTGATCTCAGGCATCACTGTGAGGTCCTTCTAAATGACAACATTCCTCTTTTGTCTTTTATAAAATAAATTATTATATTCAATAATAATGGAAAATGAGCAAAAGAGAACGTACAGAATTACAACATATTATATTTCTGCTTTTATTTTCTTTTGTGTCCATTGGAGTTGCAATGTCCTTTTCCTAGTATTTCTAATAGTTTCTTAGAGCTTGTTCCTTTCTTTGAAAAGTAAACAGGCAGCTGACTGTTGCTGTGCACTCATTTCGATTTGGAGATTTCTCCATTCCCCACCATCTGTTTTAAAACTACAATATCAATCACAGTCCTTTTCATTCACACATTTTGCCGAAAGTATATTATCCTGTTGTGACTTCTCATCGATGTAGCACTCAGTGAGAATTGCTACTGAATCCCATCTTAGAATTTCTTCCCGTGTTTTTCATAAAAATTGCACCATATGTACTGTCTCAACAGGAATGAGAAACTCTTCTGCTATGGTACTTTTTACTACTCTCCTGACCTTAGCTTCCCAAGTTAAAGGGGTCTCTCTCTCAGAGAAAAAATTATAAACTCTTCTGCACTTTAAAACCCATCATAGATCTTGCACAAGAAGCATCTCTGAAAATATCAGGTTTCATGGTTGGTACTTCCAATGATGGAAATTTCAAAGCAGAGTAGTCTATTTTTGATTTTTAAAAATGTTTTGTTTGTCCAAGTGATATATTCTACCATAGGATTTTTAAAAAATATAGTCATCCTAAAATCTGCAAAACTGATATCTGGTATTGCCCAGTCAATTCAACTGTCCAATTAGACATCTTAATCCTCCCTTTCCATTTGGAAGACACTGCATCTTTTTACAATGAGGTATCAATTTTCAAATAAATTTTCTGATGCACAGTGACTCTCAATCCATTCTGCCTAACTTCCAATCCAATGTACTTAAAGGTGCCTGAAGTCTGATTACCAATATGGAATTCTGCTTTAAGCCAATTAAAAATGTCCACGCCTCTTTAGAGAGTGAAGAACCACTTCCCTTTTGAGTTAATCTTCCTGTGGAAGTGTAATGTTAATATCAATTGATCTATACTTCCGACTACTTGCTGCTAACACTACTAAGAAAATCTTCAAAATTGCTCTCTAACATGCCTTCTGTCTCTTGCTGGATTGCTACTTTTTGATCCATCCCTGTTGTTACCAGGATGCCTTTCAACAATTTGTGATCTCTTCCTAGACACATATTCACTCCCAGAGATGCCGTTCATGATTACACTGTATTTTTTTGCTTTCCATTTTTGTGCTTCATGTTCGCAATCTAATGATGTAACCTCCTGCCCCCTCATTCTGTATGTTCAACCAGTTGTTTGATTTTCCAATTGCCTTCCCTGCTCTAGTTTGGTAAGTCATATGTCTCCATTGATGAGGTCCTTCTGGTAAATATTTAACTTTAGTACCCACTTTTGGGAGTTGTCCTTTGGAATCAATGGTTTCATTATGTGGCAGTAGTTAGCACTGCTGCCTCACAGTGCCAGGGACCCAGGTTTGATTCCACCCTCAAGTGACAGTCTGCGTGGAATCTGTGACATGTCTGTGTCAGTCCAAAGATGTACAGGTTAGGTGGATTCGTCATGCTAAATTGCCCCTAGAGTCCAAAGATCTGTAAGTTAGGTGGATGAGCCATGGGAAATGCAGGGTTATGGAGATAGGGTAGGAGGTTGGTCTAGGTGGGGCATTCTTCAGAGTATTGGCCCAGACTCAATGGGTTGAATGGCCTGCTTCCAGACTGTAGGGATTCTATGATTTTGATCATCCCAATGGATCTGTCCTTTGTGGTCAATTGTAAATTGCAGCTCATAGATTTTCTAAATTCAGTGGCTTTGTTGCTTTTGTTCCAATTTCATCTACAGTTTTTCATCAATTGTTTGCTTAATCACAACATATTTCACTGGACACTACATCTGTGCTAATAAAATTCTTTTACAAGGAATGACTACTCTTTTCAATGACTTTTATGTGTCACTGTCCCCCAGTTTAAAACTGGTCAAATTCTCAAATTCCTAGTTCCATAACAAAATCCTAATCACTCAGAGAGTCCAGGTAGAATTTTAGAATCTTCGCCAATCTATTCCATGCACTGTAGATGTGCATCTGCTGTCTAATGCTACACAGTTGAAAGATGCTTCTAGCAATGCATTCATCACTGGACTGAAATGTCTTGTGATTAATATAATGCCCTCTTTATGATCCATATCCCCGTTACCCTCCTCTGAATCTTCTGTTTCGAGTTTAGTTTTGAATGCTGTTTGGAACAGTTCATGGCTTAATACTACTTCGAATCACACAAAAACAAAAATCAATTGCCTATATCCTGGGTATTTGTGGGATTCATTCTTTTATTGTAAATCTCAAGTTCGTTTTACTTTTCAAAATGGTAAAAAAACATTGCCATCGTCATTTCTCTTGGTTAATGCTCTTGTTTTGTACTGTCTCCTCTGATCTATATCTAGACGGTCATGCCAGACCAATAACAATGTGTCCTTAAATGTCTCCTCCATTTTATGTTGTATTGCTGACTGTCCCGTTTGTACCAAGAAGTTTGTTGGACAGAAATGCTTTTCAAGGAGTCTTTTTTTAAGTGCCTTCAAGATTTCTTCTAACAGTGTGTGATTATCTGCAAATTTAACCTCAGTCCAAGCTAGAACTCTGTCTAAACTCAACATTTTGTTTGCAATTTAATAATTTAAATGCCAGCACAATGTGGGGAATTTCCAAATAAAATTGCTGCAGTCCTGCATACACTCTACTGAATACCATTATGTATTCTTCCATGGGATATCTTTATTCTTTCTGAATTTGTTAAATTCTGACCATGCTTCACGATCATAGAATCTCTACAGTGTGGAAAGAGGCCATTCAGCTTATTGAGTGTGCACCGACCCACTGAAAAAAAATTGCACTCAAACCCAGTCCCCTCCCCTATAATAGGGCATATCCTTGGACACTATGGGCAATTTAGCATGGCTAATCCATTTAAACTGCACATCTTTGGACTGTAGGAGGAAACTGGAGCACACCCTCACAGAGGCAGGGAGATCATGCAAACTTCAAACAGACAGTCACCCAAGGGTGGGATTGAACCTGGATCCCTGGCACTGAGAGGAAGCAGTGCTAACCATTGATCCACCACGTTACCCAAACCAAGACTTGCTTGAAAGACAGCAGGAGTGGAGCTCAACATTCCTGGCTATTCAGAAAAGATAGAGAGGGAATTAAAACAGAAGGGAGTGATGCTATTTTGATCAAGGCATCACAAATAGCAACAAGAAGTTGGATGAACACAGCAGGCCAAGCAGCATCATAGGAGCAGAGAGGCTGACGTTTCGGGCCTAGACCCTTCATCAGAAAAGGGGGAGGAGAAGGGGGTTTTGAAATAAATAGGGAGAGAGTGGGAGGCAGATAGAAGAGGGATAGAGGAGAGGATAGGTGGAGAGGAAACAAACAGGTCGAAGAGGCGGGGATGGAGCCAGTAAAGGTGAGTGTAGGTAGGGAGTTAGGAAGGGGATAGGTCAGTCCAGGGAGGACGGACAGGTCAAGGGGGCGGGATGAGGTTGGTCGGTAGGAGATGGAGGTGCGGCTTGAGGTGGGAGGAGGGGCTAGGTGGGAGGAAGAACAGGTTAGGGAGGCAGGGACGAGTTGGACTGGTTTTGGGATGCGGTAGGGGGAGGGGAGATTTTGAAACTTGTGAAATCCACATTGATACCATTGGGCTGCAGGGTTCCCAAGCGGAATATGAGTTGCTGTTCCTGCAACCTTCGGGTGGCATCGTTGTGGCACTGCAGGAGGCCCAGGATGGACATGTCGTCTGAGGAATGGGAGGGGGAGTTGAAATGGTTCGCGACTGGGAGGTGCAGTTGTTTATTGCGAACCGAGCGTAGGTGTTCTGCAAAGCGGTCCCCGAGTCTCCGCTTGGTTTCCCCGATGTAGAGGAAGCCACACCGGGTACAGCGGATGCAGTATACCACATTAGCAGATGTGCAGGT
>NW_025975278.1:0-5651 GCF_021869965.1 Rhincodon typus
TCCTGCTCCTCTGATGCTGCTTGGCCTGCTGTGTTCATCCAGCTCTACACCTTGTTATCTCAGATTCTCCAGCATCTGCAGTTCCTACTATCTCTGAAACAATTTAAACCCACTGTTGAAACTAGTTTTCCTCAGGTATCAGTTGCATGGTTATTTGAAACTTTCATGTTTGATCATGTAACAGATCTCAGTTGGTCAGCATATCTATTGCCATAATTTTTATTCAGGCACCGGTTTTATGTTTTGGCACTACGGACATTATTTTTAAGGAAACATTGCCTTCCCTCCCCTCCCAGAGAAATGAGCCACTTATTATATCTGACACAAGATAACTTGGCATTCAGCTACAAAGTTAAATGTCATAAATGAGCCCATTCTTGTTAACACCAAACATGCATTCACCCACAAACAGTAGAAATAAATCTGGAGTAGGAATGTTGACCAGTTTTCCCACTACTTAACCCAAAACATTGAAGACAGTTTTAGCATACTAAATGCTTCTCTAGCAGAGACAGCTAAAATCTGTATTCTTTCATGTGATGGAAGCATCTGTTGTCATTTCTAATTCTCTCTTGAGAATGAGGAGGGGAGCAGCCATCTTGAACCATTGCAGTTCATGTGATGTGGATAAGCCTCCACAGTGCTGGGGGGCATGTCCCAAGATTTTAAACCAGTGACTGTGTTGGAATTGTGATTTACTGTAAACTCCATTAAATGTGGGATGGGTGTCACCAACAGTGACTCATCCCCACCTTTCTGCCAACCAGTCCCCAGTAGAAAGAAAGTCCAGACCAAGTACCGATCAGGGACTTGATGCTGAATGGTGGGCTCCATGACCGAGCAGTTACCTCACCACTGAAGCCTGCCTTTCTTAAAACCATGGGCCAATCAGAGGCTGACAACCACTGGCATCTGGAAAACATTAATGGTGGCCCAGGCTGCACAGCTGAGAAGAATTAGAAAACAGGAACAGGAGTAGGCCATTCGACCCCTTGAGCTTAGTCCACCCTTCAATATGATCATAGCTGATCATCCAACTCAGTACCCTGTTCCCAATTTCTCCCCATACCATTTCATTCCTTTAGACCTAAGAACTATATCTAACTCCTTCTTGAAAATATTCAATGTTTAGGCCTCAACTGTGGCAGAGATCCACAGGCTTACTGCTCTCTGGGTGAAGATATTTCTCCTCATCTCATTCCCAAAAGGCCTACCTATATCCTTAGACAGTGACTCCTGGTTCTGGACTCTTCAGCCATTGGGAACATCTGTCCTGTGTATACCCTTTATAGTCTTGTTAGAATTTTATAGGTTTCTGTGAGATCTCCCTCGTTCTTCTTGAATCCAGTGAATATAGTGCTAACTTATCCAGCCTCTCTTCATATGTCAGTCCTGCCATCTGAGGAATCGAGTTGATAAACCTTTGTTGTGCTCCCTCCATAGCCAGAGCATCCCTTCAGATAAGGAGACCAAAACTGCACAGAGTACTCCAGGTGCTCTGTACAATTGCAGCAATTATGGGGCTCTGCTCCTCTCACCATGAAAGTCAACATACCACTTGTTTTCTTCACTGTTTACTGCAGCTCCATGCTTACTTTCAGTGCTTGGAGTACAAGGACACCCAGATCTCACTGCATGTCACCCTTTCTCATCTATCAGCATTCAGATAATAACCTGCAGTCCTATTTTTGCTATTGAAAAGATATGCACTAACAAGGAAGTAACTTTATTTTGGAGGAATCCCTGGGTGAGTGTAGAGAAGGTGATGTTTGAGGTCAATCTGAGGCAAAGGCAGGAAGTGTTGGCTTTTAGTGATGGCATCCCTTGACCCCTCCCACATTGGAGCAACTGGCATATGCCCTCATCCAGCAGTCAGGTAGAAAAGCAGGTACCTTTCTCATCCATCAGAAGGCAGGTAATAGAGCAGGTTGTGGGTTGAGGCCCTTAAATGGTCATTCATTGACCATAACTGCCTTAAATGGCAGATTGAGAAGGTCTCGCATGGACTTTCTCACCGAGAACCTGATTGCTGAGGTAGCAGAAAGGGGCTTCATTCCAGCACCCCATTAGTTGCCCTTCTCACCTTGTCAAGGGAGAGGAAAATTCTGTTCATTATTTCAGGTCAAGATAGTTTGTAGATTGGCGAGGAACTTATAGGTGGTAGTGTTCCAATACATGTGCTGCCCTTGTCTTTCTAGGTGGCATTCGTTGTGAGTTTAGAAGGTGCTGTTGAAGGAAGGTTGGTGAATTGATGCAGTGTGATTTGTTTAAAGTGATGCATAGGGTGGAGGAAGCTTTTTGAGGGCCATTGGAGCTGCACCTTTGAGACATCTGCCCCTAGCCTTTCAGCCTCTGTTATGTATCCTCGCCATCACTTTAATGATCTTTGCAAACACCAGTTCCATTTTGTCTCTACTTGATCTCGGGCAACTCTGAGGTGCAGACCTTCTCTCATGTTGTCTCTGGTTTTGCTTCCTTTTGTATATGTGCTGAGTTAGTATTCTAATGGCATCTGCACAATTTAGCCAAATTACTGAAGAATTCAACAGAGAATTGTGGTTAGACTGGATGCTGACCTAATGCAATAACATTGAGAGTAACTTTATTTTACATGACATTATTTGTTTAGATATAATACATTTCAACCTATTATAAACTGTGAATGCTGACTGCCTCCCTGATGCTGCCAAACTGGGAGGTGAGATTTAAAGGGGATTTAAACAATGATGGGAGATTTGGTTGGTGTGTTAGTGAACCAAGATGAGTCTTCTAATTGACCCACACTGCACACCCACTCTCAGGAACTTCATTGCAGCTCCCATAATGCACTGCAGTGCCAACCACTGTATGAAAAGGTGCAGGCCACATATGGGTCAGCAAGGCATTTTGGACAGTGCAGTGCCTGTGGGTTTGGGAAAACCTTAGCCCAATGTATCAAAAGGGAAGCTTCCTGCTCTTCCCATACAGCATATCTTCCAATGGTAATAAAAATCAAGTTGCAAACTGCTGAACTTATTAATTTGTTGCTGGAACAAGTTGGGATTATCATTGTGAGGACCACAGGGAATGTAACTTTCTTTCCACTGGTTTTTGAAACCCCAAAAATATGCACCTTGTTGGAAAGTTCATGGTCAATGGGGAAAGCCACACTGAGGAGTCAGAAAATTCTGACAGATGAGTGTCATTGTTTTGATACATTCAAATGTCACTATTAGATGTTACATTGCAATTTGGTGAGTTCTTAATGCAGTGATTGATTATGGTGCTCTACAGCACAGGTAAATTAACCATTACATTGACCGTTGTGAGTGTTTACATGTTTCAATACATTTTTCCAATGGAGAAAGTTTCATTATGCATTCAAAGGTGTAGACAATTGTGCTGGAAAACTCTCCTGTCATATTTTGGACAGAAATTTAAGTGTTCAGATACATTTAACTTTGAAAGTTTAAAGAAGCACCTGTTCCATTCCATTGATTAACAATGAAAATGCAACAACATCTATTCTTTCAATTTTGTGGATTGGGGTTTGGAGCTAAATCCATGGTCATTATGAGGTTTTGGCTGAGTTCCAAAAAGTTCATGGACTACTCAGCTCTGTTGACACAGCAGCATAGTGCAGTGATTGACAGCCTTAACAGATTGTGACAAAATCATCTGCCTTTGATGAAGTTCCTGAATGCAGGCTTGGTTGTTTATAGTGCAATGGCCCCTTAATTGATATTTTTTTTCCCCCAACAACAGGCTTAATGTTTCTTCAGGAGTATCAATGAGAGATTTGAATGTGAGTTTCATTATATTGTTACAGGTTTTATTTTCTCATGTGCATCTATTGCTATGTCATGATTGTTGAGGAATATACATGAGCTGATACAAGGTGCATAGCTATGGAGGATATATGGGAATATGGAAGGTGCATGGGGTTATGAAGTGACATGGAGGAAGGTGATGCATTAGGTTTAGGGGCCATAAGATCTGAGATCATAAGATTGAGAACTGTCTCCTTCAAACCAGAAACACTCATACCCATGCTCCTCCCGGGCCTGCATCTGCAAGGGCACAACAGGCACATCTAGACCTTAATGTTTCAGAAGACACAGGAAGCTGACTGAATTTTCTTTTTAAAACAGTGAACAGGTTGAGCAATGCAGTAATCATATAAAGTGGTGAGATGGGCAGTTTCATTGTGGACGTTCACAGCAGTCTGAAACGTAGAGTCAATTAATTTTGCCATCAATATTGGCAATCCTAATCCAGTGTTGCAAAGAACACTGAGAAATGGTAATGATGCCTGAGGTAAGTAAAGAGCTATGAGTGCAAATGATTGTTCCAAACTTAGGGGGCACCATTGTATCCTTACATGAGGCTGGAGCTATGGAAAGAGCTGCTGTATCCTCACTGGTGGATAAATTCTAAAACAGAATGCCTAAATAATGTCAACAACTCAAGATTAATACAATTGAATGTAAATTAGACTTTAGCAAATGCAGGTTTTGAAGCCTCATGACAGGTCCATATGAAATCCAGGAACACAACATACCTGGATATCCCATCAGTAAGTAGAGTAGAAAATAATGCATCTCCAATACATGTAACAGCTGGATACAAACTGAGTTTTATATATAAATATTTATCTTAAAACTCAGTAAATTGAACATTGCTCCTGCCAAAGTGGGAGGCCCATCTCTTAGAGAGCCATGAAGATATATCCATCAAGAAATGCACTCCCCTCTCAGTCCTTCAAGCTTTTTCATGCAGGATTCCTCAAATATCTGACCCATCTTTGGTTCAGGCAGCTGCAAAAGAGATTGCTACCTTTGACAAATATTTTGATCCCAGTACAGACGAATTAAATCTTAAATATGAATTTCCCATCACCAGTGCAATGAAATCACATGAAAGATTTACATTTCACATTTTACTGCAACTATCTATCAAACTAAAATCAACATCAGCTAAGTGTTATATAAAAGCACTATACGACAGAAACAGTACTCACCAGTAACAACACAAGTGAAAATCCCACACTACAGTCATACATAATGGAATATCTCAGCAGATAAATACAACACTGTTTGTTCATAACTTTATCATTTTTTAAAATTAATTATTGGGACAGCACAGTGGCCTTGCAGTTAGCACTGCTGCCTCACAATTTGCAGATTCTCCCCATGTCCACATGGCTTCCTTCCAGGTGTTTCAGTTTCCTCCTACAGTCTAAAGATGTGCAGGTTAGGTAATTGGCTATGCTAAATTGTCAGTAGGGTCCAGCATTGTGCAGGCTAGGTGGGTTAGCCATAGGAAATGCAGAGTTACAGAGATAGGCTGGGTCTGGGTTGGACGCTTTACACACAGTTGGTGTAGCAATTCTATGATTTAAAGTCCAAAATGGAGCCTGAAATTCAATATGCTCTGTTTCCCGATGATCGACAAGGGCAAATCTTCCAATCTATTGTTAATCAAAGTCCCCTTCACTAAATCTACTGAGATTTCTCAACATCTTTTTCTTCTGTCTTTTTGACATTGAGGATCTTTTTTTTTTCCTCCAGATCTCCCTGGCTGACTCTCTCTGAGCATCTGTGAAGTAATTCCAAGGAGGCTGATACCACATCACCACATCACCACATCACCACATCACCACATCACCACAT
>NW_025975278.1:5661-8018 GCF_021869965.1 Rhincodon typus
CATCACCACATCACCACATCACCACATCACCACATCACCACATCACCCTTCATTAGCACACAGACTGTGACCAGCTAGCACAAAGCCAGTCCCTGGAGTAAGGAGAACCCCTAAGACTCTTGTTTATATCTGTCAGTCAGGATTCCCTGATTGAGGCTGTTAAACTGGTCCAATCAGGGAACTCATGCTCAATGAAATCCACCTGGCCAACCTCATTCCAATCACAACATTCCCCCACTTCCGGCACTCCAACCCAAAGTCTGGGGGTGTAGGCCTGTTCTTTCTCTTGTAGTATCTCCTGGGATGTTTCCGACTCTGACTTGGACACAGGCAGCATGTACTAGACCATAGCCCATCTCTTGCAGCTGGAGCATCTTGGAAGAAATTCCTCTTCTTCAGGCGGTAATAGTATTGAGCCTGTGACATTAGCTACATCTATCTTGGACTCTGAGGTCCCTTTGACATTAGACAAATGGGGAAAACCCACAGTTTCTGATAGCCTTTCTGGCTGTTCTGAGGGTCTGGGTATGTTTTGCTCCTGCCCCTTTTGCAAGGTAGCAGCCTTCGTGCGATCCATATGTTTGTTCAGGAATGCCTTGCCTACCCAAACTTTGTAAGTAACAAGACCTTACCTCACGTCGATCTTGCCTCATACTGATGCAGAGCCACTTCCATGGTTTCGACACCAAACTTCCTCATCTCCTGAAGTAGACTGTCCCTCTCGCTTAGGGGAGGCATTTGGCCGGCATTGGCATTCCTGACACTGTTTCACCACTGCCCAAGGTCTTCTCCCCATCAACAACTCTTCTGGAGCTATCCCCTTAGTTGCGTGAAGGCTAGTCCTATAATCAAGCAGGAACTTGGACAGTTTGGTATCGAGTGAAGCTATAGGCTGTTTCTTTAAACCTGCCTTCAGTGTTTGGACTGTTCTTTCTGCCAGACCATGGTATGGAGCAGTCCAAACATGCTGAAGACCATTCAACTTTAGGAAATACTTGAAATCCCTGCTGGTAAATGATGTTGCATTGTCCGTGACCAATATTTCTGGGAGTCCGTGTATTGCAAACGATGCTTGCGACTTTTCAATCATTATCCCCTGTGTTTCATGCATCAACTCTATGCATATCCAACCACTGAGTGGGCATCTACATTGACCAAGAACATTGAGCCCATGAAAGGACCAGCATATTTGACATGTGACCGAGTACAGGGTTTACCCAGCCATTCCCATGAATTTGGGGGAGATGCTAGTGATAATTTTTGTTCTTGTTGGCACTCTGAGCACTGCCCCACTAATGCAGCTATATCGGCATCCAGTCTTGGCCACCGGACATAACTTCTGGCCAACATCTTCATTTGGAAACCCCTGGATGACCCTGATGGAGTTCAGCCAGTATCTGACAGCAAACTTTACCTCAGGACAATCACTCTTGCTTCCCATAATAATATGCCGTCCTCGATGGTAATCTGGTCTCAAAGGGTCCAGAAAGGTTTCAGTTCTGGTTGTGATGGACATTTTGTTTTCCCCCATCATCACCTTTTGTTTCAGTTTTGCCAGGACTCCCTAACTGGGGCTGTTAAGCTGGGCCAATCAGAGAACTCATACTCAATGAGATCCAACTGGCCAACCTTGTTCCAATCACTATAATCTGTAAGCAGTAAAAACAGTCACTCTCTCCTTTGCGCTATTAAAACTTTCTCTCATGATACTCCTATCACTATGGCAACCAGGTCACATCAGCCTGTCTCCAGGCAGAGTTAGAAAGAGGTCACGTGCCTCTCTCAAGACAACTACATTTTACCTTGAGTTAAAGGAGACAGATTGAACAACCATTAAATACACCCTTTTTATGTAACTATGCTCCTCAGTGTTCTGGAGCACCCATAGCTTTTTAGGCTATGTCCATTAATTCGAGATTCCCAATTCCAGTGGAAGAAATTTCTCTACATTACCCATTTCCCTTAATATCTAAAAATATTTCTTCAAACCACCTTTTAACTTTGTAAAATCCAGGGTACACAACAGTAAAATTAAACTGCTCCATAGTTACTCCAGTGGTTTCTAACAAGGCTTTTGAATAACCAATCCTAGACTTTGCAAATAATTAATTCCAGACAACGATTTTGTATCTTAAACAAGACTCAACAATTTATTAAATACACAACAACTTTAGCAGAGAAAGAAATTAAACAAGATAATTTGGGTAATGGCTTTGATTAAATCCAAAACATTTGTTTTCAGCACCCACCTCCCCCCACCCCCCCGCCTCCCCCCCCCCCCCCCCCCCCCCCCCTCCCCGCCCCCGCTTCACAAAAGACAGACAAACAAACACAGTTAAGGGATAAATGAAAGAAAA